>NC_054535.1:85246284-85453784 GCF_017654505.1 Polyodon spathula
AAGAAAAAGGCATTTGTGCACTCCAGTGTTCTATCACCAATGATGTGCTGGCCAAAGCAAGGCAGTAATATTAGGTGAAATGTATTATCAGCAGCACTCTCACTGAATCTTTTAAATGATGGACATGACCACTGTTATTTACAAAAAGATTCTATTCATTTTAATACGTTTTAAAAGTACAAATAACAACGCGTTTCAGCACGTCCGTGCCTTCATCAGGTTTCACCTGAACTACCTGGAATTGTACATAAAAAGGCAGGTCAGGCTTTCAATCAATTAACAAGTCCTTAATTAATTTCATATTAAATTAATCAATTATTCATTAAACCATTCAAACAAGTAAAGGACATGATTTGATATACATTCTTACAGATACAGAACAAAGATATATCAGCGAAAAAAGGCACTGTACAGAGCATTAAAAAAGGACCAAAAAGAAAGTACGCAGAAAGAGTACACGGAACTGCAAACGCAAGTCAAAAAGGAAGTTAGAAAGGCCAAGAGAGAAATAGAAATGAACATTGCTAAGGGAGCTAAAACCAATTCCAAAATGTTTTTCCAATATTACAACAGCAAGAGAACATTCAAAGAGGAGATTAAATGTTTAAGAGATACAAATGGCAAAATCGTAGAGGAAGAAAAAAAAATAGCAAATATGTTAAATGATTACTTTTCACAAGTTTTTACAAAGGAAGATACTGACAACATGCCCCACATGTCATCCAGTTCCTATCCAGTTTTAAATAACTTTAGCATAACTGAGGCAGAAGTGTTAAAGGGACTAGGAGCTCTTAAAATAAACAAATCCCCTGGGCCGGATGAGATCCTCCCAGTAGTACTCAAAGAAATGAAAGAAGTAATTTACAAACCGCTAACCAAGATCATGCAGCAGTCTCTTGACACAGGGGTGGTACCGACAGACTGGAAAATTGCAAACGTAATACCGATCCACAAAAAGGGAAACAAAACTGAACCAGGTAACTACAGACCAGTAAGCCTGACTTCTATTATATGCAAACTTATGGAAACTATAATAAGATCCAAAATGGAAAATTACCTATATGGTAACAGGGTACTGGGAGACAGTCAACATGGTTTTAGGAAAGGGAGATCGTGCCTAACTAACTTGCTTGATTTTTTTGAGGATGCAACATCGATAATGGATAATTGCAAAGCATATGACATGGTTTATTTAGATTTCCAGAAAGCTTTTGACAAAGTCCCGCACAAAAGATTAATTCTCAAACTGAACGCAGTTGGGATTCAAGGAAACACATGTACATGGATTAGGGAGTGGTTAACATGTAGAAAACAGAAAGTACTGATTAGAGGAAAAACCTCAGAATGGAGTGTGGTAACCAGCGGTGTACCACAGGGATCAGTATTAGGTCCTCTGCTATTCCTAATCTACATTAATGATTTAGATTCTGGTATAGTAAGCAAACTTGTTAAATTTGCAGACGACACAAAAGTAGGAGGAGTGGCAAACACTGTTGCAGCAGCAAAGGTCATTCAAAATGATCTAGACAAGATTCAGAACTGGGCAGACACATGGCAAATGACATTTAATAGAGAAAAGTGTAAGGTACTGCACGCAGGAAATAAAAATGTACATTATAAATATCATATGGGAGATATTGAAATTGGAGAAGGAATCTATGAAAAAGACCTAGGAGTTTTTGTTGACTCAGAAATGTCTTCATCTAGGCAATGTGGGGAAGCTATAAAAAAGGCTAACAAGATGCTCGGATACATTGTGAAAAGTGTTGAATTTAAATCAAGGGAAGTAATGTTAAAACTGTACAATGCACTTGTAAGACCTCATCTTGAATATTGTGTGCAGTTCTGGTCACCTCGCTATAAAAAAGATATTGCTGCTCTAGAAAGAGTGCAAAGAAGAGCGACCAGAATTATTCCGGGCTTAAAAGGCATGTCATATGCAGACAGGCTAAAAGAATTGAATCTGTTCAGTCTTGAACAAAGAAGACTACGTGGCGACCTAATTCAAGCATTCAAAATTCTAAAAGGTATTGACAGTGTCGACCCAAGGGACTTTTTCAGCCTGAAAAAAGAAACAAGGACCAGGGGTCACAAATGGAGTTTAGAAAAAGGGGCATTCAGAACAGAAAATAGGAGATACTTTTTTACACAGAGAATTGTGAGGGTCTGGAATCAACTCCCCAGCAATGTTGTTGAAGCTGACACCCTGGGATCCTTCAAGAAGCTGCTTGATGAGATTTTGGGATCAATAAGCTACTAACAACCAAACGAGCAAGATGGGCCGAATGGCCTCCTCTCGTTTGTAAACTTTCTTATGTTCTTATGTTCTTATATAAAACAGAAAATACACAATTACATCATTTCCTACAAATAAACATAGTATTACAGCTCGCAAACACTGCACTTATTTTATATGACATTAGCAATTAATCAGGAACCCGTTGTTACAAATAAGGACTGAGGTCCAGTCTTTTTCATTAAGACCATAAGGTTCCATTGCCTTCAAAGTGAAAATCCAAAATAATTCCCTTTGTAACAGATGCTTAACTATGTTAATTCCTGCAAGAGGTGGTAACCCTATAATTTGCATGTTTGTAATTTCTCTACAAAAGAAACCGAAATTAAATCTTCTCATAGATAGTAAGCACATTGTTTTTATTTGTAAGGGATTGAGTACAGGAATTACAATTGAAGGAAAAACAAAACCACCTATAAGAATGTCAGAAGTACTGTTGTTCTGTATGTCGTTTATCTCGGATTTTCTTTCAGAGCTGTACTACCATAAAAAAAAAAAAAAAGTGCTTACTATGTGTGTGTGTACATTAGTTTGTAATGTACATGCTAGATTGAGGCTCCCGTCTCTTCGGGGTCATTACGTGTACAGTCAGTGTTGCATGTTTGTTTACTGTGTGGGTTTTTAAAAATGTTTTACTAGGATGAGGAAAAAAAAATACCTTAATGTTTCTTCATTGATAGCAGCGTTTATTCGAGGGTGGCCTGTATTATAAAGCTGATTTGAATGTGGCGTCAATATGAGGGTGGTGCCAAATTGAAGTAATTCAGTATATATATATATATATATATATATATATATATATATATATATATATATATATATATATATATATATAATCCAGGGCTCGTAATGGAACGTGAAACAAGCAATGTGAGCGTACGAAAGAGGTTCCAGCTATTGCTGCCTTGTCAGATATTCTAAAACACTGCGCTGTCTCACAGAATTTATCGGTAGCCAGCTTGCTTACACTCACTTACAGATGTACAGCTTTGTAAACACTAAAGAAAAAAAAAACAAAGACACTTGTGCACATTATCCATCCCTCTCTGACACAGATCTTGAACAAATTACTGAAATCTGAGACGTCGTAAAATTTATTTTTATTCCTCACATCTGTTCTGCTCAGTGTGTCTGCACTGAAAGGAAGAAAAATTAACTCAGTGCTGTCTCAACTCCGCCCCCTGGTGAATTTTTTCAATGGCAATGTGCACACTATCAAAAAATGCTTTTTTTTTTTTTTTTTTTTTAACATTCATTTACTTATCTTAACTTAATGTGTAGTTCCAAGTTATACATGGGACTACTTTATTTGGCATAAGGATATTTAATAAAAAAAAAAAAAAAAAACCCTAATAATTTTTTGCCTTAAGTATGATTTATGCTTTTTTCTCAGGGGATGAATGTCTCTGTATATTCGATGTATACAAACGTCCTAAAGGGCCTTGTTGAATTTATAATCCAGGTAAAACAGTGGATTTGAAGTGGGAAAAAAAAAGCATAAATCATGATCGAACTCCCAGCTAGGCCTTACAGTGCTCATGAAAGCAGAGGAACTATGTTTACAAACAGACACAGTGCTGGGAAGGCACTCCCTCACATCTCTGCAAGTCCACCTACAGTTCGTCCTGACCTGAGCACCCCCTACCAAGTAATTCAGTGCACCTCCCATGTAGAGACTGCCAGTTGTGCCAAATGGTGTCATGATTTTGTGATGTGGACTAATGCATTAAACCATCTCTCAGTTGTGCTGTGAAACAGCTTTTAACCCAGGCTTCCATATATATATATATATTTTTTTAAATGTAATTGTTGCCAATGGATTTTTACATAATTTTTTCCCAATTTGCAATCTCCAATAGTATGTATTCATCTCAGTCCACCTCTGAAATCCCCACACCGACTTCGCTGCGTATACAGTACTTGCGGTGCAAATACAGTTTATCGTGAACAATAGTGCAGTATAGTTCAGATACGTGCCGGCCCTTGGCGACAGCTCCACAGTACCCTCATAGGTTGGGAGACAGATTTTTCACTAAGAATCTTTCTGTCTGTCACATGATGTCATTAAAAAAGGCAGATTTTCGTTCTTGAACAACTGTATATCCATTCATAAAGTGCTTTGTGACAGTTGCCCATATTCTCAGATAATTTTATGAATAGCAATATGGATGACTTTTGTTAGTTTTAAACGGAATTTGTTTTATTACAGAGGTCAGCAAGTACTTTTATGAATAGGGCTCTGTGTCCCACTGGTCCCTCCTCCTTCCTCCTGGATTGGCACTGTATCTCTAAACTTGAGATTGACAGTTGTCAATACCGTATGTAGCCAGCAGCTGATTCAATATATATTTTTACATATAATCTTTCTCTACAACTAATGAGTAATAGCAAAATGACTTGTGCATTACTCATACTGAAAATAATGGTAGTAACGTAACAAACATGGATTGTATTTAGGAATTGCCATTAAAAATTAAATAAAAAAGTGCTGTAGTTATTCAATGCAGGATCTGTACACAGGATAAGATGTAGTAGAATTTTGACATTGGTTGATTTGTTATAGGTGATTTATAATCTTTTGTACTGTACCTTGTAATGTTGTTATGCTCTGTATAGTTCACTGTTTTGTTTGTTATTTCTTGTTCACTGTTGGTCAGATTTGCACAGCAGCATGTTCCTTTGTTTTGAAAATGGAATTTGCAAAGTGACTGGCTGAAACACTAACACCATGTTATAATACTGTGTCAGTGGTAAAATAACTCTTCCTTGCTGGCAGATGAACTGAACAGGATTTTTCTTTTGTGGAGAAATTGCTGGAGTTTCAAAATTGTCCAGTTTTAATATGTGGACTGACTAAATTCTGATTAGTGGGACCCAGATGGGAACTGCAATGGACAGAAGTGGATTCAGGCTGAGCACAGGTAATCAGAGACTAGAGAGACAGACTGGTCAGACAAAAGCTCATGCCATGCTGGGGCGCCAGGGAGACGGCTAAACTGACCTCCTTTCAGTAGTTGTCTGATGTACGGTTTGCAATGATGCAGTGAGAAATACGACTGATCTCAGTTGAGGTGTTGCAGATACAACTGAAGAAGGTTCTTGTTGCTGTGGCTGCTGCTGCTGTCTATTTTGTGGAGAAGCAGTAAACACATCTTTATCTATGGAGTAGTCAAGGATACCTTCACTTGGTTCATCAAAATGTAAATTATTCAATTACAAGGAGCGATAAATTACTATTTGTGTTTCTCTGATAGGCCAGAATGGAATGACTCAATATGTGAAGGGGATGGTCCTTACTCCTGAACTGAAGTTCTAAACTTCATATAGCCAGCACTTAACCACCAAGAGACAATGCATTCATATAACCAGCACATAATCTCCAAGAGACAATGCATTCATATAACCAGCACATAACCTCTGAGACAATGCATTCATATAACCAGCACATAACCACCAAGAGACAATGCATTCATATAACCAGCACATAACCTCCAAGAGACAATGCATTCATATAACCAGCACGTAACCTCTGGGACAATGCATTCATATAACCAGCACATAACTTCCAAGAGACAATGCATTCATATAACCAGCACATAACCTCTGAGACAATGCATTTATATAACCAGCACATAACCTCCAAGAGACAATGCATTTATATAACCAGCACATAACCTCCAAGAGACAATGCATTCATATAACCAGCACATAACCTCTGAGACAATGCATTTATATAACCAGCACATAACCACCAAGAGACAATGCATTCATATAACCAGCACATAACCTCCAAGAGACAATGCATTCATATAACCAGCACATAACCTCTGAGACAATGCATTCATATAACCAGCACATAACCACCAAGAGACAATGCATTCATATAACCAGCACATAACCTCTGAGACAATGCATTCATATAACCAGCACATAACCTCCAAGAGACAATGCATTCATATAACCAGCACATAACCTCTGAGACAATGCATTCATATAACCAGCACATAACCTCCAAGAGACAATGCATTCATATAACCAGCACATAACCTCTGAGACAATGCATTCATATAACCAGCACATAACCACCAAGAGACAATGCATTCATATAACCAGCACATAACCTCTGAGACAATGCATTTATATAACCAGCACATAACCACCAAGAGACAATGCATTCATATAACCAGCACATAACCTCTGAGACAATGCATTTATATAACCAGCACATAACCTCCAAGAGACAATGCATTCATATAACCAGCACATAACCTCTGAGACAATGCATTCATATAACCAGCACATAACCTCTGAGACAATGCATTCATATAACCAGCACATAACCTCTGAGACAATGCATTCATATAACCAGCACATAACCTCTGAGACAATGCATTCATATAACCAGCACATAACCACCATGAGACAATGCATTCATATAGCCAGCACGTAACCTCCAAGAGACAATGCATTCATATAACCAGCACATAACCTCTGAGACAATGCATTCATATAACCAGCACATAACCTCTGAGACAATGCATTCATATAACCAGCACATAACCTCCAAGAGACAATGCATTCATATAGCCAGCACGTAACCTCCACCAAGAAGCAGGGCATTCATGGCGCTTTATAACACTCCAGAGTGGACTGTTTCCCTGACACTATTTGAGCCAGCAGTTTTTCAGTTATTGGAACTAGCACATTGCAATTATCGCGCAGATATTGGTATATTCAGACAAATTAGGGCTTTCACCCAATTCAAATTTGATTGCATTATATGCATATTGAATGTCCACCTAGAATACATTTGCATCTCATGTTTCTAATTACCGATGCATTACCATATGCTAATATGACTGTATTAAAGGAACAGAAGGAAGGCAGTGTGAGGGACAGAGGTGAGTGCATGTTTCCACACTCATCTGTTGAGCATGGGAATACCCTATAAACGTCACTATGATATAAACAGGTTATATATATGTTGACATGGAAACAAAAAAAGAGGTGTAGCTTGTATGTTTTTGCCGTAAATTGACTATGGTGATGCAGTATATAGGTTTGCATCACCATCAACTTTAGATAAACTGGACTCGCTATATCATATAGCATTGAGGTACATTACAAATACAAGACTTAATACTCATCACTGTATATTATACGATTTGGTAGGCTGGACTTCTTTGGCTTTACACAAGTTGAAGCATTGGTATATTCTGGTATATAAGGCTATTCAAAGTAAATTATATGAATATACTTATTTAAATGAATACCTTATAGCTTCCCATAGTAACCATAGCCTCAGATCTCATTCTTTTTTGCATTTTAAAATCCCAAATGTGGATACTGATTATTCTTATTATGCCCCATGGTCCTGGAATGAGCTCCAGTTCAAACTAAAGCTGCAGACCCAGATATCTTTATTGCAATTTAAGAGTGAACTGCATGATTTCATGATAGAGTTTGTTGTTTTAAATAGTTGACTACTTTTGTGTATTTTGTTTTAAATGTGATGTTTTGTTTTAAATATGATTTGCTTGTGTCTTAATTGTATTTGATTGTGTATTTGTTCTTGTTGTCCAATTGACTTGCTGCTACCTGCTTGGCAAGGTCTCACTCATAAAAGAGGTTTTAATCTCAATGTGACTACAAGGATAATAAATAAATACATTATATATATATATATATATATATATATATATATATATATATATATATATATATATATATATATATATATATATATATATACAGGTATTGACTGTTGATCTACTAAAAAACTTAAATTAAAATAAAGGAAGATATTGCATAGTCGGCAACC
Source organism: Polyodon spathula (assembly GCF_017654505.1). NCBI lineage: Eukaryota > Metazoa > Chordata > Actinopteri > Acipenseriformes > Polyodontidae > Polyodon > Polyodon spathula. The sequence continues at coordinate 85,254,402 of NC_054535.1, forward strand.
AGATTGGGGTCATACAATTACTAATATATTTGTGCACAGTTTTTGCAAATGCTTTGCTGGGCACACAAGCTGTCGTCTTATATAGTATAGATTATAAAACATTGACTTGTGTCTCTAGATAAAAACTGGTTTTCTGAATAAGGTGTCTAGAAGGGCTAGTATTCCGATAGTATCCTAATACTAAGTGGGTATTCAGTATCACATTTTCGGAATACTGGTATCCAGAATACGGATGGATTCATTCGGAATACCCTGTTTACATGGCATGGAATAGCTACTCAAATTTCCCACTATTCCGAATTCAACTGGAATCCTGATAGAACAGAACCACCGGAACAGGTGCCCGAAGAGCAATATGGGTGCAGTCAATTGCACCTACCACGCGCGGCAAGTACACGACCTCATAAAAACCCTGCATTATTTCCTTACTGTTTGCTCTGGTACTGGGGAATTTAATATGTTCCTCAGCACGTCGGAGCAATGCGGTTATGAACCGGTCGAGGTGTTGGGACACAGCTGACTGGGTGATCACCTCTGAATCACCTGCTACCTTCTGGAAGGTCCCGGTAGCCAGGATACACATACAGACAGACACTACCAATTTCTCAGACAAGGCATGACTGCGCAGGTTTGTTCTGGCCAGGTCATCATGCAGCATGTGACATAGATGAGTCAGCATGTCTCGGTTGAGACGATACCTGGACACGACTTACTCATTGCTGTGCTCCTCATATGTGTGCTGAGGCCAATACACCTTTTCAGCATATCTTCGCCTATGTCGGGAATGCTGTTTCTGGGTGTGCCTTGCATCATTCACATCCACATGTCGACGGACACTCTGCATGCTACCCATGTTTCCCATTGTTGCCTGTTTGTAGTCAGTGCTGGAATGGTAGTGTGCGTGGAGTTAACACAGTCCTTTTACAATCCTTATTCTGCGCATCACAAACCTGGTTTTGTGCTTGGCGCATAACTTTGAATAGGATCACGCATTTTGTCGGCCGCTCCCCCCATATTGCACGATGCATACATTTTATTTATGCACAGAGCAGAATGGATTGTGACGCTTAAAAGGATGTTTCGAATATGGCAACTTGGCAAAATTTCGGCACAACGGCCATTTGCGACGCACATACCCCTCTGCGCGGTGCACAAACCTTTCGAATATCGGGCCCATTGTCATTCAAGTGTAAAGAAAAATAGCTGTATCAATACATAATCATTTAAAGAGAACCTGCCTGCCTTTATAGGATTGCTAAGTCACCTGAGAAAAAAAAAAAAAAAAGTATGGTGTTGTGGTATCAACAGAAGTTACTAATAGGGAAGACTTTACACGAAACTATCCATTTCAAAAACTAAAACTGCAGTATCTGGCCTATAAATTCATTCACAATGACATCACAGATTTGTTGGCGCATGGAACTATAAAGCATCTGCAGTAGTGGGAACATTATGATTAAGGTACATTGGCTAGCTAGACACTGAACAATGAATCAATTTGAAATCAAATCAGATTTTATTAGGCAGCAATGCCTGCGAGATGAATGACTTAAATACACCCAATCAGCAGTGGTACTATAGACAAACGCTTACCAAACTATTCAAAGCAGTTCCTAAATAAATACACAACATCCAGAACATCTGAAAGACTTGTGCCCGTGTTTGCCACCTGTTGTTTATAATGGTGGTGTTCTTGTCTCTGTTAATGTATGTAGAACATATTTAAAATAAACTCTATTCCTCTATTAATTTATTAACATTCTGTATTGTTCAACAATATATTTTCTGTAAATGCATCTTAATGAGTAAAGAAGTGTCTAAACAAAACTTAAGAGATTTGTAAATTGCAAATATGAGTAAATGTACTATTTCTGTGCCAGCTATCCTACTCAAGCAGCCTTTAGGGCTAGAAATGTGTAGTTTTCACTAAACTATATGTAAGCAGTTCAGTGAAACTTTTCAGATCTCCCCTTTTGTCTTTTCTCTTTTCCTGCTTGCGCCCTGTTCCCTTGGTCCCTCTTCTCACTCTTAGCTTCTGTCTTCCCCAGTTCTTCGTAAAGCTGAAAGCTATTGGCTGATCTCAACATACAATTATACAAATATGCCAATTAAAGACATTCTATAATTGGCAATTGGGCCTCATTCACTAAACAGCGGTAACGTGTTTTGTATGCAGCAAGTCCCTTTACTGCGTCCTTTGTACACCTGCTGTATTCACTAATGAAAAACGTGTGTTAAAAGTACCACGTTTGATTCATAAATATAATGAATAATGTTAATGGTTGGAAATGTATGCAAATTGCGTCACAAAATACCAAGAGGGAGGTATTTGATATGCAAGCCATATTCACGCAATGGCGCTACCTTTACTAGGTGCCTCAGCGTGTGTTAAAATTACTGCTTATTGAAACCAGGCAGAACCAGCAGAAGACAGGAGAGCGAGATGAAGAGTCAGAGTATTTCGGACCAGGCAGTTACTAGGGATGTGTGAAGAAGTAATAACTAGATACAAATTGAGCACAGATCATACTAGCCTTATAGGTAGGGTCCTGGAAAATTCACGATATCACAAATTTCACAGAAGTCGTGTATTTGACTACCTACCGTGAAAAATATGCATTTATACAGTATTTTACATTACTCTTCACCTCCCCTGTTCATTCCATACTTTTATCAAGTAGAAGCAGCGCTACAGTAGCTGTACACGGCCCAGCTCAATGCCATGCATCTGGTTACTACGGCAATGGGGTCAAACAAATACCGGCTTCATGATTCGTGAATTCCTCACACAGTACAATGACGTAACATGTGAGTCAGAGATGGGAAGTTTACAGCTGACAAATCAAAAAAAGCAAAATTAATTTCAACAGAAGATCGTGTTCAGAGCTACGAAGGGGACATTGCATGCAGATGGTGGGATTCTGTTTTGCTCAACTTGTAATGTGTGTTTGGATCATCTAAGAAAAGGTACTATTGAAAAGGTACTAGTGACCCACTCAGACAAGAGTATCTCCTTAAAGTGTATGCAGGACACAAAGAATATTTAAATGGCAAAATGAATGATTCTGAGTCTGTGTGCGTGTATGCGACGAGGACACGGATGATCAAGGCAACTGTGTTTTGTACATTATTTTCATCCCAAAGAGCTTTTTCAGAGGAACTTACTGCTTACTTAGTAGATACACTGCATCTTGCCTCTAACTGCACAACAGTGGTAGGTCAGGCTATCATTAGGACGTTTGTGAAGAATGGCATTAATTTCAATTGTGTGTCTGCCTTTGTAATAATAGACAATGTACAGACAATGTTAGTGGTGGAAATCTCAGGTGGAAAAATAAGCCGTTGACCAACATCTGCCAGCATCTTCCAGTCTCTAGCAGCTTCCAGTTGTCCTGAGCAAGGCTTGATTTTAACACCTTTTCTTGATTGCTGCTCTCCTGGACAGAGGAATATTGTCTTTTGTGTGTAATGCTTTGAATATGGGTTACGAGCACAAGTGTTTAAAATGCATATTTGCATTTAGGCACAAGGTTTGCACAGCACTTCACATGCAGGTAAAATAATGTGAGCACGGGGAATTGCACTTTTATTAATTCAAGTGCAGTTGTACCGAGACTCCAATTGAATGATTGATTAGCAATCGAGTCTCGGTACAGCTGCATAAAAGCTGCATGTTTTCATGCACTCGGGGTTGTGTGTTTGTGAGTGGAGCATGGGAGAGAGAAGGAGAGTAATAGTATAAACAATTGCTACAGCGTGCTGGAAGTGCCAGCACGGTACTTGTTTGTTGGGTTCGTCCACGTTTGTTTTGTCTGTCTGTTTGGCCAACGCGCCCTTTGTTTTGTGTGTTTTGTTTAAAACCTTTTGTTTGTGGTTATTATTTACAACAAAACTCTGGATGCCGTAGCGTCACATATTCACTGCCATTCCTCATTGTTTGGAGTCTGCATTTCTGGTCTGACATCACCCCTGCAAAGCCATCCTGTTCACAGCTCGTTACTTTTTTGCAGCCAACACAGAGCATTTTAAACGACTTGTTTTTAGCAAAAGTTTGTTATATTTTAAAAAATTGTTTCAATAGCGACTCGAGTTCCAATGTTCTCGTACATCCTCAGACAGTCTGAGATATGAAGATTACAAGGCAGGTGCATATGCAACAAAATATGTATATGGTCAGCATGTAAGTGTAATATTTAAGTAGGCGATGCTTAAAATAGCTTTAAAATATACAAAAGAAACTGTAAAGATCCAATAAATGAATGCACACAGAGTGTGAGTTGAGGTGCAGTCATAAATACAAGCAATCAAATGGCATCTAATGTTAAAAAAGTGACGTTTCACCAAACACCTTTTGAAATGTAAATAGTGAGCTTTTAATTGACTGAGCGAGTGCTTCGCTGACTTTTGATTAATATTACAAAATAAATCAGAGGGAAATCAAGTTGAACAAACACATATTTGATTTGCAGAGTTAAACATAAATGCTCAATCATTTACAATTTTCACACTGTGCAGTAATGTGTAAAATGCAGCATCATGATTTATTTTATGTTACTGGTAACCTAAAGTAAAAAGAAAGCGTGCTACAGATGTTAATTTGATTTATTTATTTATTTTTTAAATCGGACAACTCATTTCCGGTTTAGCGAGGGACTACTGATTATGAAAACCTTTTTGATTTGGGGGTTAAGGTGGGTGGGGGTGAGGACCCCCAAAACCTGGCTTTGGACCTGACTGTCATTGATACAGGAGGACATTAATCCACTTGATACTTGCACCTTTTACCTCTGTTTTGGTGATCCAATTGTAGACTCCCAAACAGATATAAATCCAAGTGACAAAACCAGATTGAGGTGCACTTCTTGAGCAGTGAGAGTAAGCTTGTGTGATATATACAATTCAAAATAACCTAGAAGAAAACAAAAACAAAATGTGTCCAGTGTAAGAATTCAGACAGCTATTTACATGACTGCAGACTGACTGAATAAGAGCAGATATCCTCCAGGGAGGGGTAATGATAGTGCCAAGCAAAGCAACCAAAGTAACCATGAACATTATTGAACATCTGTGGTCTGTGACATCATTCTTGGAAGCAAGAAGGAGGATTATATTTTGGACCAGGAAATAAGAGAACCAACCAATAAATAAATAAATAAAAAGAAACACACACTTTGCTGAACAAAAGCATTAACAGAAAAAAATAATTATGAGAGAGAGAGAGAGAGAGAGAGAGAGAGAGAGAGAGAGAGAGAGAGAGAGAGAGAGAGAGAGAGAGAGAGAGAGAGAGAGATCATGGTACACAAATACATAGTAACTGGCTGTCAGAGGTTTTATTTAGTAAATTGCTCAAGGTAAAATAAACAAAAATTACTTCTTCCAGCAAGAAATTTCATTATACTGTAGAAAAGAATCAATAGGCCTAATGATCATCTAAATGACTCAAAGATAAAAAGGACATTATAAAAAAAAAAAAAAAGAAAAAAAAGTCCATTAGGATATATCCTCACTAAGCAATGCAATTACTGAGAAATGTATCTTCTAGGAAATTATTATGACACTCTTAATTACCATATTAAGCACATCCAAAATTATGGTTATGATGTAGCTGACTTTTAAAAGGAGAAAGTAACATTTAAACCCTTGCTGCGACTTAAATGACAATTAGAATTTTGTATGCTATTACCCAAAATGCACTAGACTAATGTCACCATTTTTATTATTGCAATAAGTAATTTTAATTGGACCTCTTAGTTTTTTTTTTTTTTTTTTTTTTTTTATGTCTCAGTCGTCCAGGAATTTCCAAGTAGGTAAGTCATGTTATTAGCTCTGTCAAAGTGTGCATCTGTACTGAAGTCTACTAATTATATATAATTATTAATCATTAAAATGCACTGAATATAAAAAAAATTATCTATACCCTTTTAAAAGGCACAGTTTTGGCAAATAAAATGTTTTACAATCTTCTGTCATAATAAAAGTATGACATGTTTAGAATAAAAGCTTCAACTACCCCTGGACAAAAGTGAACTATGCTTGCTTATGATTTAAGGGTATGTATACAAATAACCAGACCCTGTTTAGATCACAAAGGGAGACATTTTTTGTGCCTGCCACCTTTATTGAATTTAAACAAACAAGAAAGCCAACTGTTCTGTTTTCCAATAAAGTAAATTTCACATAAAGTGTAAACTACAGAGGAATGTAAAACACAATCACCCAAGAATCATATTTGATTAGAAAAAGGTACATTAAATCAGGATAACTTTAACTTTAAAGCATTCTAAAGACTATAATGGTGCATGAATCATTTACATATTAAACATAAAATGCAGTCTGATCTATTCGATTAAAACATAACAGCAGCACTAAATAATTAAAATATTACGCAATATAAGTGTCTGCCTCTGTCATGGATTGCAGGTCCAAATGATTCCCTTTTAGAAAGTGTGGTGTTTATGGGTTTAATAAAATCATTTATATGTTGGCTATAAAATGGTAAAAACAGAATAGCATTTCCATCAGAAGTTCTGGGTAAACTTTGTGCCAATGTATTTTTAGCTGAAATTCCAGCAAACTCATTCCTATAATTCTATACGCTTTTACTTGTGTTGCTTTTGGAGATCGGCACTGTAGAGAATACTCTTTTTAAAAGACAGGTTTTTAAAAATTGCCTTTAACAAAAGTTTGGTATTGCTGAAAAATGTCTTTATTATTAACCAAATAAAGTAGTTGCAAAGGGAGTTTTAAAAGTTTCAAAAGGTCTTCAGTGGTCTATATGATATTACTTTGGTTCAGTTTAAACATATGACTTCATTATAAATTGTCTATTATTCGGTCAGGCCTAAATGCTCCAAGCAAAGCTTATTTTAAAAGCCTCTATCATCTCAATTTACTTAGTCATACACAAATGCCCTTAGTTGACTGCTATATCTCCATCATTGTACACTGGGAAAAAGTCCAGCAATGACTGCCTTTTGTCAGTATATTCTTTTTACTGGTATAGCTGTGTATCACATTATAATGAAGTCATTGCTATGCCAGCATAGCATTCCATAAACAGTGCAATAATAATAATAATAATAATAATAATAATAATAATACAAAATCTAGATTCTTATTTTGTGGCTCCAGGCAGCACTAAGGATCAGCATATTTCCTGGCTTTGATCTTATCCCTCTGACAGGGAGACCAAATGGCTAATACTTGTACACTTTGTGGTGCTTTTATATTGCAATTAAGTTCTTATTAACTATCCGCGCAAGTGGTGAACAGTATGATAGTTCAAAATTTCAGTTTGTCAAATAAATCTATAAGATTTTAAACCACAATGGTCCTAATTACCCCCTGAAATAAATGACTGTAATGTTTACTGCTACAGTTATTTAGAAGGTATGCCAAGGATATTAAATGAACTAAACGAACACAGCACCCCTACACATGTTAAATGCAGAACCAATATACAAGACATGTACATTATTTGCCAGAATGGTGAAGCAACTCACCAGAAAAAGAAACATCAAATTGTTCTGCGACTTGTCTGATTCAGGTTTTTACAAGAGCTCGAACAATTTCCAACTTTGTGTAGCAAGAGAAACAGCAGTGCATCGTGTCGTTTGTTTACATGTCATTTTCTAGCGGTGAGGTGCATGCATGGAAATCAGAATACAAAACAAGTCAATGATTTGACGATGGTTCTGGAAAGATTTAATAAACCAAGGTCAGTCTTCCCCCAGACACTCTCACGATGAAGTCGCTTTTGAAAAGACTGAATAAACTATTTTAAGTTTGATGATGAGGTATCAGGTTACAAAATAGTATTGTGTCTGTTGTGGATGAATTGCTATCGGTGTCAAGGTGTTCTGTTAAGCAAAGTTCCTGTTCCTTTAGCTGGAGCATTTACAATGGGAAAAATGCGTTTCACCACAAGGATGTTCCCTTAGGCGAAGTGCTCTCTTAGGAGGTGTTCCTATATGAGGAGACTATTGTACATGAATTTAATTGCTTCCCCTTCATCCTTTATCATTATTACTTGACAAATAGTGCATATATATATATGCATATATATATATATATTATGCATATTATATAGTAATATATATTATATAAAAAAATGTACACACACACACAGTGTTCCCTTTTCTAAAGCTGTAGTTGGGAGCCACAGTTAAAAGGCTGTGCTATTTGTGTTCCACCTTAACAAGAAATCTAGTGTTAGTGTAATGGCATTATGGAGCAAATGGGATCCATTGACTGCACCACCTTATAACCTGTTTCATAGTATAATGGGCCACCTTATGTTTCATAGTATAATGGGGGGGGGGGGGGGGCACTGTATATGCAGCTCCAAATATGATCTGGCATGCTCTGCAATGAAACTGTGCAACAGGAAGATAAGTAACATGAATAATAATAATAAAGATATGCGACAAAGAATGAATCTTGGTTATAAATCTCCCTCTTGACCTGTGAGGGCACTGTGTAAAGAGAACAGCATGCCACGGACTGGATGGTCTGATGATTCATTCCAGGGAAAGGTGGAGGTCAGCTATCTAGAAAGGGGGCGAAGCTATGGAACACCAAGTCATCGCCCCAGAAGGGAAGCGATGTGGCAACCGTAGATTGGAGGAGAAATGCTTGCACTCACTAACCAAGGGGCCATGACTGACTAAGTGATCTGTTCCTTTGTTATGGTTGAGAGAGAACTGCTAAAGGACGAGTGTAAAATAACAGTAATTGTTTAGTGTTTGTTTTTTGTCGTGTCTAATTCTACTTTGTTTATTAGATGGCTAACACATACCGGAAGCTGTCGCTTAAGGTCAATACCAACCCGGACAACACTTCACAACTGTATACAAATAAATTGTATTTCACCACTTGCACATTAGCACTCACTCTGAACTTGTGATTGTGTTTGTGTTCTGTGTGTATTTATACTGTGTTTATTATTTTGGAACTGTAACCCATTGTTTTGGAACAGTTCAATACACATTGCTGTGTATTGCCTGGGATTATTTTTTGCTGTCGCTAGACTGAGATTGCAAAAATAAACATCTGTTTGGATCGTAAACTTTGTTGTCTGTCTTCTGTTTCGTAATCACATCACCCCTACACCTGCGCCCTGCAAAGAATTTTGCCACAGGATATTATCCTATTATCCACACATGTCACATCACATTGTGACATGACCTGGACAGATGCCACAAAATCAATAAAAAAAAATTCAGTGAATGTAAAAAAAACCAACAAAAATTTTGACTTCCTGTCTGCATTTTGTAACTGTGTCCTTGTTAAGAGTTTTGTCTTCCACAAGCATTCACTTACAGTCCCTGCTGTTATTTTGATTATTTTTTTCTGTGACAAGAGGCATGCTATAATCTGCGGCGCTGGGCAGGAGTGTGCTGCTCCAATGGTTTTGTTCTTTATCTTTGAATTTTGAGCACCCTTTTGTTCTAGATTTTTTTTTAGTGCTGCCATTTACATTGTCCTTTAAAACAACCCTTTCTTAGGAGGAAACCTCTGATGCTACACAGCATATTTGAGGTTGATGGTTTTTTTCATGCTTAGTTTCCAAAGCTTAATCAATAGGAACTGCCAACATAATTTGCCTCTTTGAAGAAAGTCATAGCAAAGAGGTAAAGACTAAATCTTAGTAAGGTTGAGCAGGTGTTACATATGTATTTATTACATTTCCTACTTTTTATTCTCAGATCACAAGTATTTTAATATTAATTAATATGTAAAAAAAAGTTGAACAAAAAAAAAAACTTCTAGTAAAGTGTTCAGCAAATCAAACAACTCTTTGGAGGGTATGGCGTTATTGCTATTCTTGGCAACTGCTTCTATTCATTTTGAAGCTTAAAAATGAACTTCAGCTGGGTACAATTTCTCTAATTAATCAATTGTTTTACTGCACAATATACAGCTGTTATGAACATAAGTATATAGTACTGGTGGATAATGAAGCCTGACAATTAACACTGTTACTAACAGCAGAAATATCACTTTAATATGTAAAGGTAAAGCTTTAGTGCAACACACTTATTTATCAACATTTTGTATTTGCCTGGATCAGTTCTATATTGCCTAATGCACATTGCTGTCCAGCTCTTGCTGTTTAGATAAGTCATATTGGAAAGTCAATGTCATGCATGTACATTGTCTGATTGTGTGTGTTTATATTATAAATACAGTTTGTGTGTTTTGAATTTAAGTTTGGCATGGATGGGGTTAAAAACCCATCCCTGCAGAAATAAGTGTGGAATTTGCCCATTCCTAAATTGGTTAATTGATTGCCAATTTGATGATGGCCTTCTGTGTAAAAGAGGAGCCAGGTGCTTGGAATCAACTGGGAGCAGCTGGTTGTGCTCCCTGCTGCTGCACTGATAGCACTGCTTGGTTGTGGGCTTTTTGTATTTTGATTTGTTCCTTTTAATATTTTGTTATTTAATAAAAGAGTGCAGTTGCACTAAACTGCTACCACACACACTTAAAACTGTTATGCAAAAACTGTCATAAAATTAATATGACCTTGTGCAGTATGTTACTCAGTTTGAATGAAATATTACCAAGTGAATAGTGTTTACAGGTGTTACCATTTGATTTGAGACACTGATTTAGAGGGCTGTATATTGTAGAGCACTGGAATAGAAACAGAAAATCAATATAGAATAGTTATTACGCTGCCACAGTTGCTATAAAGCTAAAATGAATACCACCCTATAGGTTAGATAAATTGCTTTGCATTTGGAGCAGGAGTCTGGGGAAATAATGACAAAATGTTGTAAATATAAAAAAAGGTCTGAAACTTTTACTTGTATTCGAATCCCGTAGCAACTCCGGGGATCTAACACTAATTCATTATTTGGATTCTTGTTTGTAAAGCAGTTCCTTTGAGAGTGTTTTGGTGGATAAAAAGTTGCCAAATGTATCAAGCCATTCACTTACTGAAGCTGCTGGATAATTTTCTTGTAAATTTTGTAACAATTGGCGCACTAGACTTGTACAACATGCCAGGTGGGAAATGAGGACGCTTGTTTTTCAAGTGTGACTTATTAACTACATTTCTTTTGTAAATGGACCAGGTCCAAGCAGCTAAAGCAAGAACGTCAAGATGTGTCAGTGACTTCAGTAAGGGATAAACAACGATAAGTGTTGAATCAGTAAAAATAATTCACTGTTTCAAGTGACATTAGGCACCAGAAACTGGATTCTTTTCTTACCAATTCAACAGTTTGAGTTGTTTATGCCACTTAAAGCATTCCTTCTTAACTGATACGTGTTTGATAATGAGATTCAATTAATTGTTAACTTAGTAATTGGATTTGGTTTTTGCTCTTTTGTTATCTTAGTTCAAACAGTTGAAATGTGTGTCTCTCATTGTGGGAATGCTGTCATGAGTTCCTCAGAGTCTGATTTTGAAATCCCACCTGCACATAGATTTATATGTTTATTGTAAGTGAGGATGTGTTTTAGATTTAGACAGAAAGTAGCAATAGAATTATTTTATTATTATTATTTTTTTAAAACAGAATGTGAACCGGGGACAGAGAATAAAGTTATTAATCATTTTGCCAAAACTTAAGACCTAAATGTCATTGCTAGCAATCAGTTTTCATGAAGTACTCAGGCAAAATGTAAGTGGGCTGTAAGCCTGTTTGAACAATGGTTAAATCCAGGAGAGAAATGCAAAAGCTGAGTTTAAATCTAACGTCTGTGTAATTGATAGAGATCTACCAAGTGATGATGAAATTGTTGTCGTTCCTGAGCCTGTGAAATAAAAATGAGAACGGGGTGTTTAAAAACAAAGCATATTAAATCTGTGATTTGTGAATAATATTTAAAGTCAGTAGGTTGGATTAGCAGTCTGACTGAAAGTTAGGAATCCTGTTAAATTCAGCTAGTGCTCAAAAACAGGAGCTAGGATTTATTTTTGTTTTGTTTGTTAAAAGAAGCTGTGTTCCTACTGGAAAATGGAAATCGTGGAACAAATAAACATACAGGTACTGTCCTGTTTAAAGCCATCCTTTGTTGTTGATAGTGCTTTACCTACCACAGACAGTGTTAGAATGCAGAACTATGTTCAAAGTTAAACTGTAAATAAAGCAGCTTTGTAATTCTGAACTTTTTTTTTTTTACATAATGCTAATGGATTATATTACTTTTAGCAAAATGTTAAACTGAATCCCAAGCCCTTTTTCCAAGTGTTACGTTTGAAATGTGCAAAACCATCTGTGTTTTTTTTACTAACGTGACCAAATTCAGACGTTCTTGTCCTGCATCATCAGGTCACTGGGAGATTGTGGGAATGGATGATGCTTTGTCTTAAAGAAACCTATTGTAGTTGAATCGCAAAACTGCTCAAATACTTTTTTCAAATATTCCACACAGCACACATTAATTTTTTTTATTCACACATAAAGTTTTTGTGTTTCCGAGTCAGCCCATGCGGATAACAACCATTGACCACTCCACAATTAGTATTCAGTTACCTAACTGGGGAATGGCCACACCTGTGATTGCTGGCAGGGGCAGATTTAACCCCATCCCTGCCAACCTTACATTACCACACACACTATTTCCCGTTTAGGGCTTTTGCCCTGCCACACTATCATTAACTAATTGTTTAAATGATTGCTATGTAATAAAATGGTTTTCACTTTTCTGTTCAATTGTTCTGCTTGTGGTTTCATAATCAACAATATATTTGCCACACACTCCCCTTCTCTTCAAAGCCACACAGTCATTTTTAGAAGATTAATCAATCAAAAGATCAAAGGGTAATGTCAGAGAAATTATTGTTTTTTTTTGTTTGTTTGTTTTTTTTGAGGGGGGGATTTTACCCTGTTTTCCTCCCAATTTGAAATTTCCAATTGTATTTTAAACTCAGCTCACCGCTACCACCCCTGCACTGACTTGGGAGCAGCAAAGACGTACACACACTGTCCTCTGAAGCGTGTGCTGTCAACCGACTGCTTCTTTTCATTCTGCAGGCCCACCATGCAGCCAACCCAGAGCTACAGCATCGAAGGACAACACATCTCTGGGCAGCTTACAGGCAAGCCTGCAAGTGGGGCGTGCAGTGAGCCGAGGACACCCTGGCCAACCTAAGACCTCCCCTCCCACCCGCACATCCACTGTTGGTAGTGGAATAGCCTGGACTTGAACCAGTGACCTCCAGGCTATAGGACGCATCCTGCACTCCTGATGGAGTACCTTTACCGGATCCACCATTCAGGATCACAGAAATGTTTTAAGCTAAAAAAAAAAAAAAGTTTACTACCCAAATAGTTGTTCCCTGTCAAATGGACAGTACCCTATTCCTATTGAATAGTGAGATACTATAGAAGAGGTAACTATGTATTTTAAGATAGCTTGCAGGATGGCGAATCCATTTACCTGTCACCACACCACACAGGTTTAACACAGCACTTGCTTTTTATATGGACTGCTCAGAAACAGAGCACACCTTCTGCTTCCTACTACTCAGCAGCCCTTAAGAGACTGACTCTCTTTTAAACCCTGCAGCTGGCTCTAATTTAAAATATAAACCAGGTGCAGGTGATAATAAACACTAAAGAAAACAATTACATTAAACAAATATGCATTCACACTTTTTTTCTTCAGCAGGTTGGAATTTAACCCTCTCCCTGCTAAGAATATATATTATATATGGTGCAATCGCATTTGGGAAGGTCAACAGTTCAGTGCAGTAGGTGTTCAGGATGTCAGACGGGAGAATCACCACAAATCAGGGGCTCGGCTTGCGTGCGAGTGGTACCAAGTTGCAACATTGTTGGCAAAACCAAGGGTCGAGATGTTGCAACCATCAGAGGAAGCCGTGTCTGCTTGGGATTGGACGCAGGGATATGTAGCGGGCTGCTGCTGCTTCTGCTGGGAGGGTGAGACAAGCTGGACTGAAAAAGAGCACAGAAGAGAAGCGGAACTACGAGAGAGAAATCAGAGAGTGCATTTACTGTCTGTAGCACACGGCAGAAACAGTATGTTTTTGGACGTTCTTTTATTTTATTTTTTGTCACAGCCTGAGTAGCACTACACTACTCAACTGTATTTGTACTACTGGCTGGTAAAGCAGCATGCTTAATGCTTAACCTGTCCAGTGTAGAGCCCCATCTTAATAAACTGCTGAATTCGAGAACTTGAAAAATCTGGTGCGAGTCTGGCTTCATTTCCACGCAATGCTATATAAAAACAGGTATTGTTCGAGTTAAGGTGGGAGAAAGCAGTAACTATAGAATTATGGGTAATTGGGATAAGCACAGCAACTGCATACATGTTTCACCCTATATGGGGTTCATCAGTGCAGTCTAACTATGCTGCCTAGTGAAAAGCTCAGGGCTGGGATGCACCAGCTATGCATAAGTTCATTCCTAAATTAGAAAGTAAAGTCTCTACTAAGCATGTTCTCTTATTTCGGTTGCACCACACATACTGAAGACAAGACTTTTTTAGTTTATCACTAAGAGCGGTTCATACTAAGTCGGTGAAGTCATCGCTGCTCGGTAGCCAATTAGAAGTGAGGATATTTCAGAGGGCTTGGCACACTGATACAGATCGAACCTCCCCCTGAAGAAACACCTATGGACACAACTTTTAAACTACCAAAAATGAACATATGACTTCCTGGGAATGCTAAGAATGTTTAATTTTAGAGATTGATTATTACAATTCAATCTGCACCTTTTTTGTGAATTGGGATGTTGAGAGGGCAAACCTTTTTTTGTTTTTAACATCTTAAACCTTAACACTTCACTATATATATATATATATATATATATATATATATATATATATATATATATATATATATATCCATCCCCCTATGCTACTCTAGGGACTCTGTTCTGATGGAGTGAGTGCAATTCCAAACGCAGTGGATGAAGTCATTCGCATCTGCCCAGCAGGGAGTGGTTTCTCCAAAAGTGTGATTCTGATTAAATTAAAAAAACCAGCACAAGTGTGCCTAGTGGCACACTGACAGCGACCAGCCAATCAATGCTAATTAGTTTGGGGAATCTGCTATCCAATCAGGGCCAGGCAGTAATCCCTTTAAGAGACAGATAGCGGTTGCGTCACAGTATGGCTCCGTTTTCAATGTAGAAGTGGTGATCATGTGGAGTGGTAGTCAGAACAGCAAGTGGTAGGTCACTCGCAGAGAGAATACGTAAACCATTCTTCGACACAGGGGATTGCTATATTAATAGAAGAGTGTTTTTTTTGTTATTTGGATTTGAGTGCATGTGTGTACATTTCAGTATTTAAGATACTGAACATTTAAGATCCTAACATTTATTAGCGAAATAATTAAAATAAAAAGGTTTTAGTAATTCAAAATAATCTACTAGTGTGTGGAAAGTAGGCCAAGGAAGATTTCCAGCATATATAATTAAATAAGGGTTTTAATGCTAACTGACATACTGAATAAAATCATTCATAATTCAGTAGCATCGCGTTTTTTGTACTCTTTTACTGAAAATATTCATGACACACAGCTGGAAATACTGAAATGAGAATATCTTTGCAAAACAATCAGAATAATCTGACCAAAAAGCAGTTTGCACATGCAGTGGTAAACCATGGGAAATGAAAAATACATAGTAAAAGATAATGAAATCATGATAAAGCACAGTGACACATTAAATATAATACCAATATAGAAAAGAGTTACGTTGGGGGTAGGCATTTTGCCGTCCTCTAATATTTTATTATTTCTGTATGTGCTTATTGAATGTTGATATAGGTTGTTTGCATCAAATAAGGAAAATCTATTAAACATTTATTAATAATCTGTATAGGTAGTACTAATTACCTTTTTATAAAGCGTATAGCAGAGTGTAAAACATCTTACCTACTAGGTTTGAAACATACGCAATACCTGTTTCTCTTTTCAGTCACTTAAATAAGAACATTTTTCATAAGAGTTTACTTTGATACAAAACTTGTAGGTGAGTTGATTTTGGCAGGTTGACTTCTGGCCATGTTGGTTGTGTTAAACAGGCTGACCAATAATCTAGTCGTGTGATTTAGATCAGACTTTTAGAACCAGAAACCACTATCAAACAGCATTCAAACCTAAACCCATCTGGTTGTGCTGTAACATATCTGATTTCAGAAAGTAATTGTTTTTACTGTACCTCTGAAAGTGTCTTAGAATCAATATCTAATATAATTATTGTAAGAGGTGGTATGATGGTACTGTGTGACCTCTGATACCTTATATCACTACAGATCCATGACATCATTATTCAATGTGATGGTCAACATAGCATTATAAAACTGAGTAAGCACTACCACATGTACCCTTTCCATCTCTGACAATTCTCTACCATGTTTTCAATATTCTTCTGCTGGAGTTACCAGATGTAATGGGATATATATTTAATTATCTGGTTCATTTAGATGGTAAATCTATTCCTCGCTACACTAAGGGTTTTAGAATCTGTAAAAGCATTACAAGAGAGAACAAAACATTGCACAAGTAATCAATTTGATAAACAGCACTTTATTTACTATCTGATTAAGTCCTTCTTAAACTATGTGGAGATTACAATCTGAACATTGTATCATTCAACTTTGATAGACTGACCACCTCTTTCAGACTTTGAGCGAGATCAAAATGCTTTAAGACTGGTTACAAACAAGGACTTCATGTTTGATCTTGAGAAGAGGCAGACCTAATCAAGTCATGCAATCTTATCCTTTCAAAGATCTGCATGCTAACAACATTTTGAATCCCAAGTGTATATCCTTAAATAAGCAGATGTACATTTGGAATACAGTACAGAAGCTGGTTATAAAATGAAGTTAGGCAAATAACATACCTGCTGCACCAACCAATTCGTTTTTAATGAAAAAGAAAGACCATGTTATGATCATGTTAAATCTTCTGTAAATGCAGCAAATGGGTTAATTCCTCTGGAGATTACAGAAAACAAATTGCCTAATGTTCTTCTCATTTTAAGAGCAGACACTGTAAATGTAGCACTGTGCTTGTTTCTATCGCTTTGCAAAAAAGGGGTTTGTTTTGCATAACACAGAGCCAATCAGTGGCTAAATGTAACTATAGTAATAAAACAGATAAACAAACCTGTAACCCCCTTTAAGTGTGCAAAGTTTAAACAACATTAACATTTTTAATCATTACACCTTTTGTGTACATCCACATTTGTTTTTAAACTTTGTTTTCATTTTTGTACACTGCAGTTATAGCTCCTTTCAAACCAATATATTTACACAAAAGGTTTAAAATGATTAAAAATGTATTTCAAGGCGTTTTGAAAAAAAGCCCTTCTTCAGCCGGTCCAGCTGCAATAATACCAGGTGATCTACAGAAAATGTACTAGCATGCAGCACTTTATCTATAGTGTTATAGTATACAAAGAACAGTAGCATTCTTTTAAAGGTAAAAAAAAGTGAAGGTCATTCCATACATAATGGCTTTGCAGAATAAAACAAAAAATCCTACAAATCCTCAACGAAGCAGCACAATAATGCAATACTGTATGAAATAATGATCAAATCTGGTTTAATTTCAATCATAGTGGAAACATGTTAAATAATTGTGATATAACACAATTTAATAGATGAGAAACTCCACATGAACGGTGCGTTTGATGTGAAAATAGTACCTGACAGTTTGAGTATTTCTGCTGTAGTGATACGATCTGCTTTTCTCTGGCTCATCTCCAAGACATCTGTTTTTACCTACAATAGATGAGGATGACATCATGCCTCACCATGTAGTAGGTGAGGAAAACCTAGCATGGCAAAATTGAGTGAGCTGATTTCTGGAAAACACTGGCAGCCTTTTCATGATTTATATGTACATATATTTCACAGTTAAGAGAATGCACAGAGAGAGTCCGAGTACATGGTGACACACTTCTCAGAAACCGATTACTGGATGCAGCTGATTTATCAGTAATGGAGCTGGTGTCGCTTCAGAAACCATGCAAGTGTAAATCATCCATGTTATTGGTGCTAAACACAAACCCTGTGATGTAATTTACATCTCATTTCCAGAGTGGTTAGTGATAGCACAATAAACGACCCAGTTCAGGCGAGTTTTAATGTGCAGCGTCTTCCTTGGCTTCTGTACAAATAACTTGTATTTCATACCAGTCAGAAACGAGGATCAATTGAATACCTTATTCCTTTGAAGTTCAGCACTATTTTGACAGAATATATATATTTTTTTTTTTTCTTTTAAATCACACTGAACGTAATACTTCTGAACCGAAGTACCAGCTTTTTCCTTCTACAAAACAAGACTTAGCAAGTATTTTGACATGCTGTTTTTATTACTGTGAGTTTTAAGAGACACGTTAGAAATGTATGAGACAGTTTTACTGAACCGGTGCAGTTCAAAGACAGATCCCATTCGTCGTCAGAGATTCAGGGATGTACTTTGATATACAGTTTTTTTTTTTTTGTTTTTTTGTTTTTTATTTTTGCACTTGAGATTCTCACCTGCTGCAACAAGACTCTTGAAACATAAAATTACCATAGTCCACTTTATTTAAAAAAAGAAGAAAAAAAACCAGGAAAATGAAAAAGGTTTGCATTGCACAAATATAGATTTGATAAGCTCTGTAAAAGCATGCTTCTCTCATCAGGGCTGTGAATTCAAAATGAAAGCTATCAGTTTGATGAAAAAGATGACAATGACATCAACAGTATGTGCAGAATAGTACCGATTAATAAACGGCAATGAATAGTTTAATAACAATTGGATAAGTGGATATGTGTGACACAGTGTTATTTGAGCATGAGGAAAATACAGTGTTAAAGTAAGGCTAATAATTACTAATTTTATAAAGTTATTATTTAGTATATAAAGTTGATGGATAAAGTGGGTTAATAGTTATGAAAATTATAATCTTTAATTTATTGTGATCAACATAAATGTTAATTGCTCAGATTACTGAGCAATGATAAATGATGCTGTGGAATCTGCCAAATTGATCCACAGGCAAAGAAAAAAGTTATAAATGTTAGGCTTGTCTAAAAAGATTTCAGGAGCATTTCTTTATTGGCCTCAGAGCTAATGTTTAAATTCATATCTTAGTGAAGTATTTAGAGCAAGGTTTAGGACTCAAAGCTTAACCACCAATTGTTATTATATATAATATATATATATATATATATATATATATATATATATATATATATATATATATATATATATATATATATATATATATATATATATATATATATATATATATATATATAGAATAGAGGAGTTTTACTTTTCCTTCAATGCAGAATGTGCCTCTAGTCTGTTGGGCTTTTTTTAAGCCCCGGGCAACAATTATCCATGTGTATTTCTTGCTCTCTAACAAATAACTGTGTGGAAGATTGATACTGGAGGTAACTGTAAAACTGTAATATGTACAGTGCCTTGCAAAAGTATTTAAACCCCTGACCAATTCTCTCATATTACTGAATTACAAATGGTGCATTGAAATTTCATTCTGTTTGATATTTTATTTTAAAACACTGAAACTCAAAATCAGTTATTGTAAGGTGACATTGGTTTTATGTTGGGAAATAGTTAAATTAAAAACTGAAATATCTTGCTTACATAAGTATTCAACCCCCACACATTAACATTGGTAGAGGCACCTTTCGCTGCAATAACAGCTTTAAGTCTTTTGGGGTAAGTATGTACCAGCTTTGCACACAGTGTCAGAGTGATTTTGGCCCATTCTTCTTGGCAGATTTGCTCCAGGTTGTTCAGGTTGGTTGGATGACGCTTGTGGGCCGCAATTTTCAAATAGTGCCACAGATTCTCAATGGGATTGAGATCAAGACTTTGACTGGGCCACTGTAGGACATTCACCTTTTTGTTCTTGAGCCACTCCAATGTTGCTTTGGCCTTGTGCTTGGGATCATTGTCCTGCTGAAAGGCGAGTTTCCTCCCAAGCTTCAGTTTTTTAGCGGACTGAAGCTGATTCTCTTGCAGTATTTTCCTGTATTTTGCTCCATCCATTCTTCCTTCAATTGTAACAAGATGCCCAGTCCCTGCTGATGAGAAGCATCCCCACAGCATGATGCTGCCACCACCATACTTCACTGTAGGGATGGTGTGTCTTGAGGCATGGGCAGTGTTAGGTTTGCGCCACACATAGCGCTTTGTGTTTTGGCCAAAAAGCTTTATCTTGGTGTCATCTGACCACAGAACCTTTTCTCACATCGCAGCTGGGTCACTCTCATGCTTTCTGGCAAACTCCAGACGAGCTTTCAGATGGTACTTTTTGAGTAACGGCTTCTTTCTTGCCACCCTTCCATACAGGCCAGTGTTATGCAGAGCTCTTGATATGGTTGACTGGTGCACCATTACTCCACTCCCAGCCACTGAATTCTGTAGCTCCTTCAAAGTGATTGTTGGCCTCTCTGTGGCTTATCTCACAAGTCTCCTTGTTTGAGCGCTGAGTTGAGGGACGGCCTTTTCTTGGCAGTTCCTGGGTGGTGTGATGCAGCTTCCACTTCCTGATTATTGATCCAACTGTGCTCACTGGGATATCCAAACACTTGGATATTATTTTGTACCCTTTCCCTAATCTATGCATTTGTATTACTTTATCTCTAACTTCTGTAGAATGCTCTTTGGTCTTCATTTTCCTTCAGATTCACAGCCTTACCAATAATACTTCAACAATAGAGTTTTTATCCAGAAAATGTGACAGCAACTTTAATGGTTCACAGGTTGAGGAGGCCAATGGTAAGGTAATTGTGTCCTCGTTAGGGCAATTTCTTTCATCAGTGTAAACTGGGAGCTTCCACAGCACAGGGGTTGAATGTCACCTTACAATAAATGATTTTAAAAATAAAATATCAAACAGAATGAAATTTCAATGTATCATTTGTAATTCGGTAATATGAGAGAATTGGTCAGGGGTCTGAATACTTTTGCAAGCCATTGTAATATATATATATTACAAGCTAGTTTCAGAGATGCGTGGTACAAGGAGAATTGCATTAGGACTTTAGACAAATTCCGTTTAACACCACAAATATGGGCTCTATTGCAAGATTTTCTATCTGCAATATACTTTTCTTATAGACATAGTCCATGGAGACTATGCATTATGAGGCAGGCGTTGTATAAAATGAAAACTTTGATTGTTCTCTGTCGATAGAATTTTCTAGTTTTCGCAGTAGGCATTATTAGACTCTGGGGCTTAATGTTTTCTGATTTAATGGCGTAAGGATCAATGTTAGACAGGAATAGAAAAATTAAGAAAATAACTTTAAAAACCCCTCTTGCATTCTGTAATTAGTGGATTATCTTGTTCACCTCAAATCAATCAAGTTTTCCTGTATCATAGAAATCATGACTATAGTACATTAATTTTGTGAGATTGAAGCATGTAAAAGCACCAAGCATGACTATAGCACATTAATTTTGTAATACTGAAGCATATAAAAGCACCAAGCATGCATGACTTATCATACAGACTGTAATGCTGTATTTCTAAATGATTATAAAGTAATTGTATTTTCTTTTCTGCAAGGCACCTAATAATTCAGACAGCACATAGCGAGGCTGGTAGAGGACTGGCAGGTGCCACTCCAGGACATGTGCTAGTGAGTGTGTGGGATTTGTTTGTGGTTCAAATTGACAAATGGTCGAGCTCTCCTTGCAGGAGGTCAGCCCCACAGATGGAGAAAATGCAACAAAAGTTTGTCTTATTCTCTTTGAGAGAACCCCAAATAAAGCTATTAGGTGAGTTAAAAAAGAGCACAAGCCTCCTGGCGAGTTATTGGATCTACTGGTTTCCTACAATATACTGTACCGTTTGGTTACTGGCATGCTTTAGCTAACTGCTTCACCTAGTTTTACTTTTATTCGCTGTAAGGAAAAACATGGAATTGTAGTCTGTGACCCACTTTAAGTTTATACATTTTTAACGTTTATACATTAACAGACTGCCTAATGAGTTGAGCAGTGGAAAAAATGTCAGTGAAAACCCAGACTCCAATTCTGGAACTTCAAGATGCCTTTCTCGTAGATTTTAACCATGAATGACTGTTTGTTAAAATTAACCCATGAATTTGGCTCCTTTTTACTTATTCGACACATGTTGGATATTTGCTGCTACTACACAAACCGAAGGGTAAATATGATTCATGGGTCTAATGAAATTAAGAGCAATTTGGTAAGGGTCAGAAATATCACTGTTACCTTAAATAATGTACTCTGCCCGATTTGTAGAATCACTTTGGCCTTGTCATCACTACATAAACGATCTTGAATTGTACTCGAAACCATTTTAATTAATCAAGCTCAAAGCGTCCACACTGAAGTACCGTTTCATGATTAGTCGGGTTTAATGTGTCCACACACTATTAAAACTGTTCAGCTCCAGTTCCTAGCAGTGCACTGAACAGTGGAAATGAATACGATAGTATCCATCCATGCACTGTATTCTCCTGCACAGGTGGGAATTAGTGTTGGTATAATTTGTATGTGGAAATGGGTTTATTGTGTGTATTTCTGGAGTTGATTTATGTAATTAAATTATTGTTTATAGACAGGCGCTCGATTGAGACTTGCTGCCCGATAGGCCTGGTTGAGAGGAAAGGCAGCAAGTGATTGGCTGTGCTGGTCCTCAATCAGCAGGTGGGCGGGTCTTGACCGAGTCAGTTTAAAAACATCTGATGGAGGTCACATGACTCTTCTTTTATGATAAAACTCACCATCCAAATCACAAGCCAGTTATGTGTAGGGCTGTGTTTGAAAGTTCTAAATCGGAGGTTCATCTGGTGGCATTCACACGCTGCATATATATATTTCCATTATTCTCAACCGTTTGACAATGTGTGAATCCTATAAACCACATATTAAATGTCACTCACATGCAAAATTCTATCTTCATTTGTATTATGCACATTACTTAAACGTTCTTGTATTGAAATCCACTACCAAATATACATAGAAAGTCTATATGGTGCTGCTGCTGTGTACGGAGCAGGGTATATTATGCCAAAGCACTGATGGGGTACCTATTTTGATTGTAGTGCTTCAGTAAAATATGTACTGAATACCTGGTGTACAATACAAGTGTTATGGTAGAATAAGTTTGAAACATACATAAATGCTTACACTAATAATTTTAATTTTCAAAAACTGAGCACCATCCGCCGCTCCCTCCTCCAGCTCATGTTATCCAGTGGCAAACTTTCGATTTCTTCATTCGCCATCTTAACAAAGCACTGTATAGTTTAAGCTGTATTGAAAGAAATGCCTCAAACCCTCCGCAGTTTGGGATTTTTTTGTTAAATGCAAAAAAAGAAAAAAATGTAATGCAAACTTTGCAAGCGACTTAATATCATGGGAGTCAAAACATATTTTTAAACTACATGTGAATGTTTAATTCCATTTATATGCATTGCTTATAATATAATAGCATGTTTAATCAAATATACCCTAGTAGCTATGGTGAAGTCACCAGTAAATTATACAACCTGTGTTCCGAACCTTTTGAAGGTCAAAATGTACCCTTCTTTACAGCCCTAGTCATGTCAGCAACACAATCTCTGTAAATATCCTGCAACCCAACCTTATCTAAAAACCACTAACCCATAATTGTTCACTACCTGACCAATCTGCCCTAAGGCGGAAGATAGAATTTAGGTACAGGGTTGATGACGTGGCACACCTCTTCTCTCAGAGATACATTTTGGTTAACTCCATGATGCTGTATATATGGTACTAACTACACCAAATATGCTTGAGCATTTCAAGATAGATGTGTACAACTCTAAACATTAACCTCATCTACGGTATTAAGATCCTGCATTAAAAAAATAATAAAATATAGGGTGAGAATATATATTGTTAAATTGTGAAAAAAAAAAAAAGCTTAATTCAAGACAACCAACTTAAGCTCCTTTTGCCAAGTGTTGCCTGCAACATTATAGGCTAGTATTTTCGCAGCAGGACAAAAACCCTTTGGCAACTAAATAAACAAAAAAAATACTCAGGTCTTTATTCCCATGTACTGTAGAGAAGCATGCTAATTCTGTTGAAGCTAGCTTTTGAAATTGTATTTTGACTTATATTTTATCTGATATAACTGCTTGTTGACATGTTATAATTTTTTCTGAAGTGACTCTTGGTTTGAATGTGTCTCAACAACTGCTTCCAAAGGACTGAAGGTTTATTTAATTTCCTTCATTAATTAGCAGGTTGACCCCAATAATTGTTTTTGATTTATGGTATGTGTGTTTGATTTGTTTGTGTATTATGAGTTGTATGAATTTATTTTCTTTTGATTATTTGTGATAGTATATCCTGTTTTGTATTTTGACAGTAGGTTAAATGAAGGATCGTTTGAACACAGGTTGGTTTCAAAAGAACCAGCCACCATCAATCACCTTCAGATAGAGCATTGCAGCACATCTGTAGGAGATAAATTGTATCAGACCCACGTATATAAACCAGATAGAAACAGAGAGAAGAGAGTGAAGGCAGCGAGGAGAGAACAGAGAACAGAGAATGGAGAACGGGGCATTGTGAGCAGAAAACTGAGCAGTAGAGTCCACTGCACAGAGACTGTAGCACAAATAAATGGATAAAGCCAGGTGAAACAACGGTATCGAAGACGAAGAACACTGGAAAGTAACGAGGGGAGTACGCTGTTTCTTTTATTTGGAAATAACTGTGGTTAATGGATATTAGCGGACACTAACTAAACCGAAGTAGCTTCAGTAGTATACTCTGACGAGCAAGGAACTGCCACGAAATTAGCGAATAGCCGTTAGACAGTTGGAGGTCGTTTTACTTTGATGAAATACTGTTGCTTGAAAAGCACAGATTCTTCTGAGGCCCGCCCAGAGGATTGGGAGAGGACATGTTGCAAAGGAGAGAGTAGCGAGTCACCACTGTGATCACCCCCAGGCTAACCCCGCTCTGGTCTGAGTTAAGTACCGCTATTCCAGCCAGCCTAGATGTGGGAGCATTACATGGCTGAGGCATAGATCTGTGGTGCTTAACACTCTGCTATATTGCTTTACCAGAGTTGGGGTGAAGAGGGCTGGAGGTGTAGCGCGGAGGGTACTGTGAGACAAGGGAGAAACAGGATTGCGATACTGGAAATGGGACAACTGGAACTGAGCAAGGTTTTGTTTCAAAGCCATAAGGACTTGGACATCGAGACTTTAATTTATAAATACTTTATTAGTTTATATTCTTACTGTTTTAGACATTACGTTTTATTGATTGGCTTGTGGTGTTATGGTTTTTATGAATAGTATTTGCACAATTGAAACCTTGGTGGCAATGAGAAATGTTAACATAAAATAAAATACTATAAAATACTTTCCTGTGTGAAAATAAAAATTGTATTATTGCACTTGCCTGCTCTGCACTTGCCTCCTCTGTCTTTTGTTCCTCTGTGTGTGGTCCTTGGTGGTACCCTGGAATCCAAAATTACCTGTGTAAAACAAAAAGAAAATACAAAGGTTAATAAATAATGCCATTAATTTATTATAATTACCATTTTAAAGGTTGATGTGTGCTTGTTCTTTCTAACATTAAAGTAACTGTAATTTACAAAATAGCTCCAGACATTTTTTCTGCCACAGATATCCATTCATTATATGTCTCAATGTGCAGATTTAAAAGAAACACTGTCTGTTTACAATCTATGCGTATAGACTTGCACGGAGTCATTTCACCTAGAATGAAAATTTTTAACCCCTTCACTGGCTTCTTTCAAAGATCTTCCATATAAGTTCCAATATTAAGTGGAACTTCTGTCCGTGCCTAAGCGGTGCATCATGGGAATCCAAAGAGTTCCGGTAGTGACGTTTGTGTGTGTGTATATATATATATATATATATATATATATATATATATATATATATATATATATATATATATATATATATATATATATATATATATATATATATATATATATATATAATGTAAAATCTGCCTCATTTTCATTAAAATCTGGCAATTTGACAGCACTTTGGCATTAGAGTTCCTGTCAGGCCAGGTGAAAACATTGATCGTAGAAACATGTATGGGTTAAGGAGGGGTGTCTAAATCCAGGTGAATTGTGTTTAAAATGCAATCATTTTATAAAGAAAAGGCTTGGAATAGAAATGAGGAAATTTACATTATACAAATAGGGGGTAAGTAGCTACTGGAACTTTTTGGATTCCCATGATGCATCACTTCAACAGGGATGGAAGAAAAGGCAGAGTTGACCGTCTTGTCTATATAAAAGATCTTTGTTGCTTTCCTGTCAATAACCAATCAGTTGTTTCCCCTATTGACTGATCTGCTTTTAACTTGCAATACTCCATAACAGAAATTTCTTTCTACAATTAAACACTACAGTGTTACTGCAATGGTAACTGTATAAAGTAGTCCCTCGCTACTACATACACCATTATGCCATACATTAGGATATGCCAGACACAACACAATTGTATTATCCAATTAAGTGTGACGCAAGGTCACTGCGAATTGCATGAGAGAATTGAACAAAAAACAACGGTTATATTGACACCAAAGACAGGACAGAAATGAGCAGAACAGATACAAGTAGTCTACTAAATCACTAAAATTAAGAACAGGTATAAAATAATTGTGAACGGCCTGTTCAATTAAAATTCTGAATCTGAAGTCTTTAATTGATTTGGCAAAGAAAGTCTAACTCATACCAACAAAAAACAAAAGTAGCAGGTAGGCTATGCGTTTTACTTGCAGCCACACGTTCACTGTCACATTTTCTATGTAAATTAAAGTATTTATTTCTGTAAAGTGTGTGCTGTAGAAGGTATTGTATAGTATCACAACGTGACAATGCAGTGCCATCATCTATTTTTTGTTAATCGTGTACTACAGTAAAAAAAAAGAATAGCACTATAATCACTTTGTTTCAGTTTAAAATAATCTTATTATTTTCGGATTGTACAGTAATGTGCATAATGCATCAGCCTGATTTATTTTGTGCTACCAGTAGCCTACAGGTTAAAGTAAAGTGCTCTAGGTATTCATTTGATTTTACTATTGTACAGTATACTGTACAGGCCTACTAATTTACCTACTAATGCAGATTTATATTTTTACATAATGTAACATATACAGAGAACACAATGTTATTTCAGCGCAATAATTTATACAAAAAATAAATTGAGCACTATAAATGTATGTGTGTGTTTTTTTTCATTTTTTGAAAACCGAACACGTTATGTCGACATGTCCATGTAGCGCGGGACTACAGAATAAATATATCTAGTATTTGCAAGAACAATAATCTTTTTTCATTCAGCTCAGTCACACCCTTATAAAAGTTTCATACCGTGGCAGACCATGTGTTTTTACCATACTACTGATTTACTGTAATTTGCCTTATATTCACCATGCTTTGTTTAGAAAATAAAGTTGTCTTGCAAGTAAACTCAGCATGTCTTCCATTCCCTATAATGTAGCTCCTAGATAGAGCCCACATATTGGACTTTAATATCTATTGGGGAATAAACTTAAGCTATTAGATTTTATAGCCAATTTAGTTTAGCATGAGCGTCTCCATTCGTGGGAGGCATGGGTTTTCATTTAAAAGTTCTTTGTTTATTAGTTACAGCTTACTTATAATACATTGCTGTGTCTTGCTGTGTCCGGTTGAATACCCACAAGGTCTTCTCAATCATCTGTCAAGCAAACTGAGATCAAATTTAAACTTAACTCACATTTTTTCAGTATAGTACTCTAGTGACTTGGATAAGTGTGTCCAAAGAAAAAGTGAATAGCCCACACTGTAACACTTCAATTTAAAAGCTTCAATTTAAGATCGTATGACAGGTTATATTGCATAACCAATAGTGTGCACCAGAGTAATTTTGCATATGTGCGAGTTTCATCAACATTAAGCTTTGCATTTGTGTACCTTTTAATTTGTGTGTCGACGGGCTGTTAATGAGAAGTGTGACTTGAATGCCCTGTTGACAATTAATATATTTGTTTGGTAGAATTTCAGAGAGATTGTTCACACATCTTACCGCAGTCAATCTTTTTTGTCCACAGTAAACAAGTTATCATGATTTCTAATGGAAACCCACAAAATATTTGTCGACTAGACGAAAGGGGTCGATTGGATCAACCAATGCTCACCATGATAAGCCTTTGTTGGACAGTTGCTTTTATTATTTAAATGTCTTTATAAAGTCTTTTTTTCCTGCAGTGAAAGCAGTGCTCCAGACAACGACTAAAGTGGTCGCCAATGCAGGGCAAACAGAGTTTATTTCTCAAACCAACCATTTTAAGAATAGTGAAAGCGGAAAGAATATAAATACTTGGGACTGTAGTTAGCTGTAATGCTGAGAAAAAAACAACATTTAGGGATAAAAATGACACTGCTTACTTGATTGCAGTAGAAAAACTGCCATTCACTAAATTTACCTCTCAGATTGTGCTAATGAAAAAGAATAGTTTGGAAATGTCTAAAATACGACAATGTGCTTGCCACGGTGTATTTAATATCGTAAATAACAGAACAAATTAATAGGAAAAATAAACAGTAACATGTAAACTAAAAACTTCAACTAGCCTGTAGCAGGGAGAGATCTGTGCGGACTCTGCTGGCGCGTTCACAGGGCTGCAGGAAGAGGGCGGCAGTCGTCTAACAACCACTTGTGAGTCATGGCAGTGACACAGGGAGGTGGGAAAGTGGGTGTGTGGACTTTCCCCCTCTCTGAATGGCTGAGAGGCGAGTCTTGGGAGATTGTTGGTCCTATAAAATAATGCTCTGCTCTTTCCTCAGGTCTCACGCTGAGAGTGAGGAAACACTGGTCCCGGACCGAGAACCAGCCGGGAAAGAAAGAGAAACGAACGTGTCACAGCGAGACAGTGAGGGCGGGAAACCCTTGGGCAGACCCCTTAAGTCTAGCGGAGCAGGCTAGGTAGCCGGCAGCGTAGGACGGAGATCCGGGTCGCACGGGCAGCGGCGACCAGGATATTGCTGCAGAGTGCAGCACCTTTTGTTTGTAGTTTTATTATTGTGTTATTTTTCCCTTCTGTTTTCATTATTATTTCTCTGAGCACCTGCAAGGGCGCCAGTATTGCGTACCATCGCTTGGTATGCCCGTGGTTCCGTTTACCATCGTTGGTAAATCAGACCACAGACCCACAGCGCCATCTGCGGGATAAACTTAATAGCACCCCGAAAATAAAACTGGGCACCTGTGCGGTGTTGCCAAATCCACCGGTCTGTCTCCGTCAGTGAATTACCCACCACCCTTCCACATAGCCATTCCTCAATTAGCACTGAATGACCTAACTGGGGAATGGCAACACCTGTGATTGTTGGCAGGGTCAGATTTAACCCAATCTCTTCCAACCTTACATTCCACCTTGCCACACTCTCAGATCAGGATTTCACCGAGCATGTAAACTGCAGCATGCTATTTCCCACATTACAACTATACACAATTAAAGTTGCAGTGCAATACAATACAGCTTGAGTTTTATATAGCACACTTCATCTGGAGCATCCCGGGCGTTTCACAAATAAAAACTAAAAAGCTCAAAAATAAGCTAACTCAAACAAATGTTTTTAAATTTGATTTCAAAGATTTGACTGTGCCGGCATTCCTGACATGACTTGGGATGGAATTTCAAAGGCAAGGAGCACAACAACTAAAGGCCCTTGCCCCTCTCGATTGCAGATGACCTCTGGGAACTACCAAAAGGTCAGCATTCACTGATCTCAAGGTGCGACGCAAATATAAAGGCCCAAAACCATTAAGGGCCTTAAGTAGTGAGCTGAATTTTAAAATGAATCCTGAATTTAACAGAAAGAAAGCCAACACAATGATTTAAGAAATGGAGTAATATGTTATGAACGACATGTGCAAGTAAGCACACTGGCTGCAGCATTTTGAACCAGTCCAAGCGGATGTCATTTAGAATTGGGAAGGCCAGCAAACAAAGCATTAGGCCTACAGTAAGTCAACTGAGAAATAAAGAAAAAATCATGAACCAACGTCTAAGCATCTTTATCAGATAGAATGGATCACAATTTGACAATGTTGCTCAAATTATAAAATGAGGCCTTTATAACAGACATGTGGGTAACCAAATACAGTTCCGAATCCATAGTAATTCGCAACTTTTTCACAGCATTGGATGGGGTCAAAAGATTACCATGAAAGAATATTTAAATATAGGGGATTTTAGCTAACCTGTGTTTGGAGCCCACTAATAGCACATCTGTCTTATTCTGATTTATTTTTTGGAGAATTTACAGCCATTCTTGATTGAATTTTGCTCAGTCACTGCGTTAACAGAGACCGCCATCTCCAGTTTAGCAGGAAAAGAACAATGTATTTCACATTATATTAGATAATAATTGATCCATGGGGAATGATAGAGACACTGAAGAGCAGGGGACCAAGTACTGAGCCCTGAGGAACTCCATATTTCAACTGACTCCAAGAAACACATTGGCAGCCATGAAATATAGGACCAAAACCATACCAAAGCAATGCATGTAATTTTAATGCAATTCTGTAGTCTCTCCAATAAGAGACCATGGTCCACAGTGTCAAAAGCAGCAGAAACACTAAAATAGACAATTGTCCAGTATCAGCAAACCTTAATAACGACCTGTGCGAAAGCCAGACTGGAACTTTTCCAATAACGCATTTCTATGAATGTGATCCTGAAGCTGAGTTGCCATAATATTTTCAACCAATTTCACATGAAAAGGGATATTAGAAACAGGCCTATAATGGTGACTTTTTTTAAATGCTATTCACTTTTGTATGCTTTAAGAAATATATATAAAATAACATATGGATCAGAAAATAATATTATCACTCATGCATTACGTTGTTACGTATGTTATTGTGTGATAATAGTGTGACCCATACTTTTTTTTTTTTGCACATACCTACATGCATACATGAATACACAGATATATATTTTTCAATTTAGCATTCTGTTTCCATGGCAACATAGAATATAATAGAATACATTTACATGTCATAAATGAATCACTTATCTGAGGGCTAGCTTATTGCACAACGCCTCTATTTGTATCTGCACAAACTGTCCTGCTGAAACAGTACTGTGCTGCTGCTGTTCTGTTTTCCCCTGTACATTTTTGAAGGGGTTATCTGTGATTTTACTGTCTCATGGTAAACAATATAAATAAATACATCAGAAATTCACATATTTGACCTATTCATATCTAATGGGAGTTGGAGAGAAACCACACTTTATGCAAGTATTTGAGATAAATGAAGATGGATTGTGTGTCGAGCAGCTATAATAATCACCCCATGTCTTTGCAGAAGCTCTAGTTTTCTAAAGCATAGGTGCTTCAAGTTTCAGTTCATGACATTTCAGTTTTCTTTAGTTACAGGAGCACATACACATTTCAGATGTTATTTATGTACTTCAGCCAAGTATAAGAAATTATCATTTGCTAAACCAACAATACCACAAAATAAATAACTGGCATTCAGCACATGTATTTGTGCTAATTCACCTGAGCTCCATCCAGAAAGAGCCCCCGATATGTGGTAATACCAATGACAACATGACATCTAATTGAATATTCTTTTGCCACTGAGTAACTGAACTGCAATTCTTGCAATCATACATTGAATTTGGTGGTATATAAAATATAATTAACTTGTAAGAAGACAGCTGGATATCAATTAAACAATATATATTTTAATGAATTGTGTATTATTTTGTGCCTCTAGTCATGTTTGTTGCAGATCGTGTGTGTTTTAGATCCAGGGCTCAGGATGTACAGTATTTTAATTGGCCCTGAACACTGCATGACCAGCTATAAAATCTAATGACAGAATTTTAATCAGCCCGAATGCTGCATATCTCAGCTGTAAGAAAGAAAAAATTGCTGGGAGCACTGGTTTCAAACACTATTTGAAATGGAAAACAGTTTAAAAACTGTATCAGTAACTCCTCCAGTGTGTGTGTGCTGTTCATAATATTAATCCTTTCTATACATAAAACTTATTAACATGTTGCTCAAAGTGTGTCAGTATTGTTTCTTTAATTTGTAAAGCCTAAGGGATTAACATTATATAATACTGTAAATGCTCAATTGTTAACAATTATCATCATTTATTTTCAAATAGAAATGCATTCCTAATTTAATAGCTGTTTTTAAAATGTTAATATTCAACTTCATAGTCTTTATAAATGTTGATGCTTTAGGGAATCCATTTTTCTTGCCTGCTGTGAAAGCACAGAGCAGCACAAACTGGATCTGGCAGGTGCAGTGTGCTGTACAGTGCTCAGGGTAAGTGCCGGTGAGTACATTGGCTAGGGATGTGGACATTTAAAAAATAAATATGACCTGAATTATCATATCCCATTTAAATACAGTAGCACAAGGTAGTGAATACAGTGCTGACCCTTAACTTGATCCATTGCTTGAAATATCAAAAACATACTCCAAAATGCACCAGGAATTGCATTTTTGAAAAATTGCATTTCTTTCATATATTTTATATATGAAAGAAATGCAATTTTTCAAAAATGCAATTCCTGGTGCATTTTGGAGTATGTTTTTGATATTTCAAGCAATATATATATATATATATATATATATATATATATATATATATATATATATATATAATATATATATAGTACTAGCCAGTAAGGCATGCATTGGAGACTTAATTGTAATAAAACATCTGGGGTGTGATTATTTGTGAACTGCAGTTTCCTCCATCTGTTTTGTTAAAATTTTAAATCTCAGGCTGCTAATTTCAAATGATGTTCTTTTTTTTTGGAAATGCAAAATGAGTAGAGTCCCTCCTGCAGCAGTTTAATGATTGTAACAGTTCATGTTCTCACTAATGTTCTGGAACTAGACAGCAAGGTAGCTCTGCATCATTTTTAGGTGATGTCTTATCCTTTTATGTCTTCTGGCTTGTGATTTAAAGTTGTAGTATCTCCTGATTTATTTAAAGTGTCAAATCAATCAGGTAACCAAACAGACAGTATTCCCTAGTCAGTAAGTTTTATGCCAGTGTGAAATATAGTTAAGTAATAAAACCTGCTGTGTTTCACACTCTTATACACATATTTAGATCCAGGGTAAGAGGTTAATTCTGCTGTTATTTCCATCACTTTCCTAAATGTAGAATTCATTAACTGAAGTTGTATGAAATAATAAGCAGCTTTGTCTTGTCTGTGAAAAAATAACAATTCTAATGCAATGACAGGTTAGAAAATGACATATTGTCATGTATCTAATGGGGCAAAAGGGCATATAAACAGCCAGGTGTTATCCAGTACAGTACAATATATTGCCTTAATTATCAAATTACAATGATTGTAGAGTATGGGATAGATTCTCAAAGGCTGGCCCTACAGTGTACACCTTTAGAACTTGGCTTGGGTGATGGTTTATTCACTATTTTTACATTAGACTTTGCGTGTAGAATGACATTAAATCCTTATATTTGCTACTTCCCAAGTCGCCAAGACCAAACAGCAGGTGACTCATTTTCAGTGGTAGATGCATATGAATAATGTACTACTTTACATCTTCCAAGGTGAGAGTTTTAGAGTCAATTATCTGATCTTTGATCAAACCGTACTGTCTAATCAACCGAACGCACCTGTAATCACATGATGAATGACGTGTGGTGTATTTAGTTGTTGCAATCCTGGGAATCCTGTATTGGTAAATTCAGCTCCTGAATTCTGATTTCGGGATTGTATTAAAGGAAACTAATTCTGTTTTTACTCATGATTTTCCCTGTTTTTTGTTGTGTGCTACTCTGCTGTACTTAGTAACTAGGCAACCAACCCCTGCTGCTAAAATTAAAACCACGAGATTTGAAATTCGCTTTAATGATAAAAAGTGTCTTCAGTTACTCAGCTCAATATGACAGAGAGAAAATATATATATATAAAAACTTTTATTGACTGTGACAAAGGAGACACAAAGGAGAGATTTAGTATATACTTTGTTCTATGATTAACTGGAATGTGTTTGTTATTTGTTTTATGAAAACTGCATAGAAGGAAGCATCATTTTCAGTTGTTCATTTGCCTGTATTTGAAGAAAGCCTACTCAAGTTTATCTGTTTTCACTATGTTTACTTATCAATCCTCTTGCTGTGTGATGGTGACCAAAACAAAAAATACTTAAATTCAGGTGTTACAGTTTTAAAGAACACTATTTTTGTAAATGCTAAAGTTTTACCAAGATCTCATCTGTCTGCGACCACACTTATTACATTTTTTTATAGATACGTTAACATGCCGGGCTTTACACTGTTACAGTTAAACAAATTAAAACAGTCACCTCATTATTGATTTTTCTTCTATTTCATCAGTACGGGCTGGAGATCATGTCTATGTTATTGAGCAGCTAAGAACTTATTTTATTCACTTAAATTGCACATTATTACAATGCCTTAACAGCAACTATGAAGTTTAATGATTCCTAAAGTTCTGTAATGTGTCAACGTTGTACTGAATTGTGTTCTTTGATTTCCAATGTTTGGTATATGGTACGTTTAATTACAGCATTTACTGAATTGCATTAATTTAATAATTTGTAAAGCTTTGTAATTTTGTGTGCTCTGTGATATGAAGAATAGAATAGGTTACTAGCTATATATCATCATCAGTAGCTACTATGTACTTGTGTATGTTAACTTTATCCTATATATTATTAAAAGGTACAGTGATTGTTATAAATATCTGTTTGATTATCCATACAAACTGATTATCCGAATTAGTATCGGTTCCAATTAGTTTGGATAATTGACTCTACTGTATATGTAGAAATGGTCTGCCGAGAAGTGAGGGTTGGAAAATGATCTGCTCTTGGTTGTTGTCTTCTGTGTATTACCACTTCAGAAAACTTTACATGTTTACTGAATATCACTAATGCTAAATAAATAGATGTGTCGACTGAATTGAAATACACTTATTGTATTTATTCAAATGTTTGCCCTGACAGTTTAGCTGTAATTAGAATAGTCTCCAGTATCTGCCTGAGTGAATGACTAACTGAAAATGACTTTCAATCAGCCTTTGCAGTTGTGCTGTTTTGGTCAGCCAATTAGCATTGGGACTAGTGAAAATAAATACCAGAGAACGTGGAGTTTTACAACGCAACAAAATATGGCACGGAAGTACTCTGTGAAAGCTGGCTCTCGAAGGTGGTCTGTTCAGGCGTTTACAATGTATTGAACCTAGCAGCCATCAACTACTGGGTACTTTACAAAGAATGCACAGAGAAGAATTTACTAAGGAGAGAATATATTTTACAGTTAGCACAGGAACTTCGCAAGAAGCATTTGGAACAGAGGGAGACTGCCAAGCATGTACCCACAGTTGAAGCTGGCAACCCCGTTGAGAGCCACAAGAGACGCCAATGCCAGGTTAGCAAGTGCAATAAAAATAAAACTTTGGACAGCTGTGCCCTGTGCAGATAAGATGCGTGGAGAAACACATTATCTGTGTTGATTGTGAACAGCCTTAGACAATGTAAAGGAATACCCTTTTGGGGGGGGGGGGGGGGGGGGGGGGGGGGGGATTGACTTTTTTCTAACTTCTTGTGCTGTGTGCTTCTGTAAAATGTTTTCTTCTAAGTTTATCTATGTTCAGTTGCTTTTGCACATCTGATAATAAACCGATTGCTGTTAAAGTAAAAAAAAAACGTATTGCTATTGTTTCGTTGTAAAATAAATGTGCATAAATATGCACTTCGGTTGTTCAGATGTTTATGTAACGTACTCAAAAAAAAAGTGACATCCAACTTTCTCCTTTTGTTATATTATTTACAATGTTTTCAATACAGCAGTCAGGAAGACTGCTGAGGGGCTTCTAGGTATGAGTATATCTCCAGTCCTTCTAGTGCAGTGGTCCTCAAAGTAATTTTGGCACAGGCATAATTTGATTTTACTTGGCTGTTTGCAGGCACGCTGACTTGCATAGGTTCTTACCTTAAACTCTGCTATATATATATATATATATATATATATATATATATATATATATATATATAGTGAAATGACTGCACCTCACTACGGTTCATTGCCCCTTTAAGACAGGACCCAGGACATAGCAATTGATTGACTACAAGAGCACTAACTACACACAAACAGGAACCTAACTAAAAGAGGACAGCTAAGCTGTTTACTTGTAACACCAAAACATGTTCACACAAAAAAGACTTTCACACATTACCTTTAGTTACAGTTGAATTCATCCACAACCAGGCTCCAAACACACCAACAGCCCTGAGCACACTGTCTGCTTCCTCTAAATACCCTGCACCTGACTCTAATTCACAATGAACACCAGGTGCAGGGGATAACTAATAATTAAACAATTAACACAAAAGACATCTCTACATTCTCACGTTTCTTTTTTTCATTTTTCTCTAGCAGGGAGGAAATTAACCCTCTCCCTGCTCACAATATATAATTATTTAAGAGTTTTAACTGGAGTTATTCTAGTCTCACTCTGATAAAGTCTTATTTTTTAAATAATTTACATAAAATACGCAATGCAAATATTTTTAAATAGCATGTTTACACAGATAATCATTAATAAAAAAAATAAAAGAGGATTTATTGCGTCTTGCTTTGTTCAATTTGACAAATTTGTCAACACTACTCTGTTTTAAATATCTCTCCTCTCCAGTACAATTATTCAGGGAATGTGGATTTGTAGCTAAATATACTATGGTGTTTCCTTTGTCTGGTGAAATAAAAAAATATGCAGATAGAAAAATAAATTCTAAATGCTGAAATGTATTATTTTTCTCAGTAACAGTCGGCGAAATTCAGTGCTTACCCGGCATATTAACACCCCGCCTCTGCTCATGAATGATTGGACAGCTGATAGATCTTTCACTTTCCCTTTGGCTACACTCGTCTTCAATTTTCATGCAGTTCACAGTGAACGGCCTCTGCTTGCTTATGATTGCTTATGATTGAAATTGTGTAAAACTTGGCAGATATTTGACTCTCCTATTGGTTAAACTTACTGTCCATACCTGCAACTGAAACACACAGTTTATGTCCCACCCAGCTAACTTATGATTGGGCTTCCGCGAGACAATGCAGATATTCAATTGGTTGATCGTATCAGAGAAGCCTTTCAAGAAAAAAAAAAAAATGTCGAATACGTGCAAGCACAGTATAAGCGAGCAGCACTGTCAATAGACTGCTGTGACGTTTTGTTGGACTACGTGTTTAAAGTTTTCTTTATTTTCCCAAGCTATGACCTGCCAGAAATGTGTTCACGACCCATTATTTAAGAACAGATGCCGCGGGCACGATGGTTTGGCTTCGTGGGCACCACTTTGAGGACCACTGTTCTAGTGTTAAATTCCTGAAGAAGTTATTTCTTAACATGGTAATAAGACAAACTGTATATGTCTCACATTGCCAAAATGTTGACTATATATGAAGATTTTTTTTTTTAACAGTTATGTTTCTGTCACGGCTGCTTAAATATGTTATTAAAAATAAACATTAAAAAAATAAAATTGCAGGTCAAATGATCTTTGTGTTTTTCATAGTTTTTCAAAGTTTGGGGCATATAAAAACTATATATTTCCTAAAACTAGATCAATACAAAATCCTAACTATAAGGCATTACTTTGCTTGGAATAAAAGTACAGCCTTACATATATTTACTTATTTTTATTTATTTATTTGAATTGCCTTTGTTCTCTATTTTCTGACCCCTCTGCACAAATTATATCAAATGAAGCAGGGAAACTATATACATTCTGAAACTTGTGAGGATTACAGTGGTACTAGACTCATAAACATCAGGTGAACTTTAACCCCTCTTGCAATGCATATACTATATAATCCATGCCTAATTTTCATTTTCAAAATTAAGGATTACAACATTATATTATAAGGCATATTCTAAGATAAAAACTTCAAATTAGCAAGATAACTGTCAAATTTTGTGCACGTTCCAAAAGGTGCTTTACAAAAACTAGAACATTTTATACTTGCTTTGCTATTTCTTGCTTTGAAGGGCCAAATATTGATATTAAGTACTCTACTCAGCTCAGTCGAGATGGTTGTCATAGTGATGCACTAGAGAGGCCGCACTGTGGCATTGCAGCCGTTGTGTGTGCTGATGTGCCAGGGAGGCAAAATAGGCTGATCCCTGGAGCCATCATTAGACTTCAGCCATCAACATCTGGCAGATGGAAGGAAAAAGGAAAAATGGATCACATTAGTTTTACAGTAAAATAAGCTATGTCTTAGTTGGTGCTTATCTTGGCTAGAGCTGAGTCTAATATCATTATGAAGTTGTTTTTTTTTTTTTTTTTTTTATTTGGAATCAGAAATTATTTTTCTTCCCAATTTGAAATATCCAATTATTTTATTTCAACCCGTCTCACTGCTAACACCCCCGAGCTGACTCAGGAAAGATGAAGATGGACACTTCTGAAACGTGTGCCGTCAGCTGTCTGCTTCTTTTCACTTTGCAGGCCTGCCATGCAGCCACCTCAGAACTACAACATCGGAGCTTCGGGTAGCTTACAGGCAGGTCCGCAGCACCCGGTCAGTCTACAGGGGTCACTGGTGTGCAGTGAGCTGAGGACACCCTGGCTGACCTAGTCCCTCCCCCGCGGGGGGCGCTCGGCCAATTGTGCTCTGCCTCCTGGGGACTCCTGTCCACGGTCAGGAGTGGAATAGCCTGGACTCGAACCGGCGATCTCCAGGCTATAGGGCATATCCTGCACTCCATGCAGAGTGCCTTTACGGCGAGCTTGTGTGGGTCTATAGCTCCCAGTGGAAAAGTGGCCACTTTCCCAAACTCTACAGCCACTGGCTTGGGTCATGCCAGGTCCTGGAGAGGATTGAAGGGTGGCCCTCCACTGAGACCGGCTTGCGCCCTACAGATGCTAGGACCCAGCAGAACCTGACCCAGCAGCTTCTGTCTCCCCCTCACCTGACAGTCCCCTTTCCCCACTTGGTCCCCCTTTCATCTCTGTTTCTCCCCTACCAGGAGGTTCCCATTCTCCCACGGCTGCCAGTCCACCAGTCATGGCTGCTGGGAGCCCAGGGCCACCAGCATTACCAAGGCCCGAAACCAGCACAGACTCCCGGGTTGTTTTCGGGACTTTGTTGGTCCCTGTCTCCGTCTGTCTTCATTCTCACAAAACATTACAATACTATATAGACGTACCCTGGAGCAGTCAACAATGATTGATTAGTTCTGAAAATAACTTGAAAAGTTTGCCAAAAATAGCTCTTTGGGTCTGCTAAATGTTGTAGCCATCACAGTTTGCTCTGATCAAAGCACGATCCGAAATAAAATACAGACTTAACTTTGCTGACATCACTTCCTGGATACCAGATGGAACAACACGAAGAAATCCTATAGGCCAGTTTAGCCATCAATCATGCATTCTTGGTGCACCATTCAGATATCTTGAGAGACTAAACTACCACACACATCCTAAAATTCTGGAAGCGATTGGTCACTCACAGCCCGCAAGGCACTGCCAATACTAGATCATGTACAGAACAAATATAGGGAACCCTGCAGCAATCAATAAGTTCTGAAAATAACTGTTGAAAATAAGATCGAGTTTGCCAAAATAGCTCCTTGGATCATAGATTAAAGCACAATCAGAAATGTAATACAGACTTCAATTTGATGATTTGACTTGGTATATTCCAGTCTGAAAACCACAGATAAATCCTATAGGCTAGTTTAGACATCAGTGATCCACTCTTTAAACGACGTAACTGATACACTATTCACATATTTAGAGAGATTAAACACTCCCAATTTTTGAAGTGATTGTTTACTTACAGACTGTGTGACAGGACGAAATATGGGAGGATGTAAACCATACGTCCCCTAGCACTGAATGGGTTAAAATTTGAGTATAGTGATGTATGTATTAAAAGACGTGACTGCCCGAGTACTAAAACAGGAAAGTGACTGAATGGCGAGAAAAGATGAGCAAAGACGTCACTGCCCAAATACACAAGCAGCAATGTGACTTACTAATCAGAAAAGACATGTGAAGCAAAACCACAGTCCACAAAAAGGGAGAAAACCAGGGGTGAGTAATCACGACTAGAAATGAAACAATGCTCTGTGTGATAGCAGAAGGCTGCAACCTGCCTACAAACATTGTTTTCTTATATGCGTAATTGAGGTTGTATCTTATAGATGCATCTTTATTTGATGTTTTATTTCATCCTGAAATTGAGGGTAGGAAATTTAGCCTGTGTCTTAAATTCGAGGGCTTCTTAAATTTGAAGGAATACGGTATATTAGCATTTGCTGTTTTTGGTTTTGTAGATGTAGAGCACGTTTGCTGTTGAATAAATTATCACTCATGAATTTTGGCATATGACATGATGTGACAAAGACTTGAGCTTTTTTGTTCATAAATCTGAACAAGTCTGGAGCTTTGTCTTTCATGCTGTGGAAGCATGAAACACTTATTGCTTAATACCTTATGGCTTTTTATGAGACAGTTCAGGAAATAGGATGCTAAATGACAAATATCAACTCCTTGGGTATTGAAATGACATTTAAATGACTGAGGTGAATAAGCCTTTCATTAAATTATTAAACAAAGAAAAAAAGACTTGCATAATTTTTGATCCTGAGATATGAGAAAGTCAATTGTCATGGTGTTCTTTTTATTTGCACATGGAAAGGATCACTTACTTTCAAAATTAATAATGCCAAATTTGCAATTACATTTTCTGTGAAATATGAATAACTTTGTACGTTGCAGTAGTAATTAGTTGCAATAGTAACAATGACAATGTTGCCTGATTGCTGCACACAGTTTTATCATACATTGAAACATACTGCAGTTTCTGGATTCATAGCTATCTTTGTAAAGTGACAATGCTTGCTACATTTAATTATATTTGAGAAAGCCAGATTAATCCAAATTGATAGGTCTGAATCACTCTCAATTATGGTAGTAGCACAGGGTGTAAATTATACTTCAAACTGAGAGAACTGATTGCTCTTTCAATAAGGTTGAGCTGTGCTTTTGATTAGGCCATTTGCATGATCTAATTTAAGTTTTTGGTTCACTATTTTGCTCTTCTTTTAAATCATTTTAAATCTGTCAGGGGGAGTTCTGTATTAAAATAGAACGCGGAAAATATTGATGGGCGTGAAATAGCAACTACTAGGGCTGTCAATCTGTTAATCTCAGTTCATTTATTTTTTTAACACATGTTAATTGCATTGCTGTGTCTGAGCCTTTCGGCACACTGTACTTAATCCCGGCTGTGGCAACACTGGATTGAGTATCTGCACAAAAAGTGAATGGGAGGTATTATTTATTTATTTATTGTAAAAACGTTCTGACAGCTCACTCGACATAAAGACAATTACTTCATATACTGTCAAAGTAAGTTCCAGTATCACATGAGTACATCTAGTCATTCTGCATGCTGAACATGCCTTCACTTCTCAAAATACACTAGCAGCTCTTGCAAGTGCAAGCCCATGAATCAAGCTAAATATGATAGGTTTTTTTTTTTTGTTTTGTTTTTTAAGAGTCGGTCAGGGGCATACCCAGTTAGCACACAGTCCCACCAAATCTATGCCTATGTGAGTGCCAAATTTAAGTACATTTACATATTTGTTACTATTATTATTATTATTTTAATCTGTGCACCCCGAAAGCGGGAGTTCAAGTTTAGGACAAAAATGCTATTTTTAAAAATTTCGCAGGCTTTAGCCAATCAAAGCAAAGTAGTTATTGTGATGCTATGTTTGGGTGGGATCTTCCTCTCACACAACAAATCATCTGCAAGCTGCGTTGGATTGACAGCTTGCGAGGCAGCTGACGCTGATCTTTTGAAAGTCCTAGGTGTTATAATATCCAATCTTTATTTTAAATGTGAAGTTTTTTAAGAAAACTTGCAAACTAATTAGTAGTACTGTGGTGATCAATGTGGCTAAAAACAATTAGTCTATTTAATTTAGTTTTTAAAGACAGTGGACCGATATCTGCAAGTTATTTATTTACATCTACTTCAGTAGTGGAAATGGCAACAGTGCAAGGCAAGGCAGGGCTGGGCAGGGTTTTTTAATAATTCACAAACATACTAACAAAAAGGCAGTATTTCACAAAACAAACCCCTGGAAATACCAACAATGGTAATCACGGGTTAAAATAAAAGGTTTAAACAAAAACAGTCCCCTTCCACACTAAACACAGTAAATCAAAACAAGAGTCACACGGTTCCTGCACACTGTAGCAGCTGGTGTCCTCCAGCCATGGCCTCAGCTCCCTCCTGAGGGCTTAGTGCAGACAAAGGGGCTTACGCATCCTGGTAAACACTGGGCTGTGCTGCGGGTCCAGTCAGATGTCCAAGTGGGGTTGGGGAAATAGAGGGAAAGCGCACTCTCACAGTTTCCTCCGGGAAAGCAAACACTGTTTTAAAAGCCAAGGCAAACACCACGAATTGCCACTTATATATCTTTCCTTTTAAGAGTTTTGATTCCAATAACCACCTGAACACTGTGAACAGGATTAATACAGCTGTCGCGAGCCTCAATACTGACAAGTCGCTGAAGAACATGCTGTCTCTCCTATGACTTAAAAGAGACCTGTGCGATTCTCTGGAGTATGACTATATATAATTGCAATAGTCAACAGCAAGCCCGACGCCTAATTCTGTAAGGTGGAGTGGAGACGAGAGGATACTAACTAGGCAATGGAAAGCATTTACTAAGTTTCATTTTATTTCATAATTGCTTAAAATGTAACATATATTATATTTTAAGCAATTATGAAATAATATTAAAGTAAGTAAATTGGATTGCGTGATAACAATTCATGAGACTAAGTTTCTTTAAACAACCTCCTGGTTTGACTTTTTAAAGTGCATTCACTGCGGATATTACATTTATTTGTTTACTTCAAACATTTTAAATGGATTTGCAGGGGAAATATTTGATGTATTCAGGGTTTGAACTGATTTAAATCATTTTTTAAATGTAAGCTATTACCTGTGACATCAGACCTTTGGTCATTGCCCATCCAACTTGAATTCCAAGCCTAGCTACACCACTGGAGAAGGCTGCATTTTTTTTACTCACAGTACGTAAAGCCTGACAATTCTCTTGTTAGTTTGCAGTTTCTGGATATGACGACAATGTTTTTTTTTATGTTCTCTTCACAATGAACAGTTCATCTCCTAGAAGTGCTTACTGTAGCTACATATTTATAATTTTATTTAAAAAATACTAATTTATTTCAGTCCACAGTCACATTTAAAAATATGATTTTATTTACAGTTAAGGATAATAATAATAACAATAATAGCATCAGTAATAATACAAATTTAAATTTGTACAAGATTAATCACAATTCATTTTTTTTAATCGCAAGATTAATCATGTTTCATTTTTTTTTAATCGCTTGGCAGCCCTAGTTCCTACACAGTAAAGAGTAGAAGTATGCCAAATTTACTGTCAACTTGACCTACAGGTAAATAAACTACATTTGTGAAAAATCTAATTATGAAATAACAATGGAGCACAATGTTCCTTGATTCTTTGCTGTTCAATACCCAAACTGTCGCTAGATTACCATTTTAGCATCTGGAAATAAGAAAACGGTTCAGCGTGGCTTGGAGGAACAATGAAACCCATTGTTCAGTGTGCCTTGGTCTGCCCTTTTTAATTTTCCACAATACTTGTATCCCAATTTTGTAGTTAAATGTTGTATTTTGGCTGTGATTATAGCTGTCTGCACTTAAGACAATGACATTGTTAGCCTTAAATGATTTAATCTAACAAGACCATTGCTGCTGTTGCTGCAGT
The DNA here is from genome assembly GCF_017654505.1 of Polyodon spathula. NCBI lineage: Eukaryota > Metazoa > Chordata > Actinopteri > Acipenseriformes > Polyodontidae > Polyodon > Polyodon spathula. The sequence goes on from NC_054535.1 coordinate 85,298,251, forward strand.
TGTTCTATCTACATTTCTCATTTCATTTTTGAGCACCTGATTATCTTACTGATGGTTATGGAAAATATGGTGTAAGAATAACTCCTACTATTGGTAATACGTTTTCACTTTAAATGGTCTCCATTGTCTCCACACACTATATATACGTACTTCAAGGGACAGCCTTGATGGAAATTCTAGTAGTAGACAATGTTCTAGGACAGGACAGAAGGATATAGTTTCGAAAGCCTTTCACTGAAATCAAATACATTGCCATTGCTTTGTGTCCTGTGAACAGTTATACATTTTAACTGTCGCTATGAAAGTGCGTAACACATTTTTAGTTGTGACTCAACTGTGAACCTTTTTGTTCTGAACAAAACCAATGAACTATGCCACTGAAGGAATCTACCAATTGGATACTTTAATGTCTAAACAAATATGAATGTATGTAATTGATGTTTTGTACAGGTAAACTGTAAAAGTTTTCAGTTAAGGTTTTGGCCATTTTCTGTAAGTAATGTTTTAAGAAGGATTACTGGTACCATTTTCTTTCTTTGATGTAAACTTTCTGCAATACCTAAGTGGTTGGCAAGCTTCCCAGTTGTCTTCTTACATGGCAGGGTGCACAGAAAAAATAACCCTATCTCAAAATGTGCAAAGAATGCTTACAATAGTAACATTGGTACTGTTTAATCATTACATACGGTTTGCTACAAAAAAAACCCTATTTAACAGCATCCACTTTCACAGCGTGTCTATTTCACAAGAAATAATTAGCTCTTGCCTGCCCCACAGTCTCACCATAGTAGGGTCTAAATCCTATAATCAGAGACCTACCAAAGGCAAAAGGAAGTATTAGAAAAGACAAACAAAATCAAGTGCACAATAATATGGGAGCAGTGAAAATGGCATTGAAGCTAATAAAGGATCTGATTGTTAATTGCATACCCTTTTAAGTCTGGAGAATTGGGGATTAAAGGTCTATATTGGAGGTGTTTGTAAATCTATGTGTGCGTGTGTACTGTATGCATGTCTCACTTCTATTTTAACATATACCTGGAGAATCGCTTATTTAATTGTCATTGTGAAACTTTAGAGTGATATTACACATACATTCCAATTGCACTTACCTGATCGTGACCATCTGGGTTTACAGCAGATGTAAGTGGAGTTTTTTTTTTCCCCTGAGGATGGTTAAATGTAATTATTTGTTAAATGTCTTGTTAAAGATTCCTGTATAGCACAAAAGAGATATGTTGTGCTAAAGTTTTGTTAATAGACTACCACTGCTACTTTTTCTTTTTAAGCTCTCTCTCTCTCTCTCTCTCTCTCTCTCTCTCTCTCTATATATATATATATATAATTGTAAGTTGGCAGGGGGAGGGTCCGAGGGAGCTAGGGTTTTGCTTGTTTGTTTTGTATTTTGAATTAAAGTGCACACAAGCGCTTAAATTTCAAAGTTTTCTTCTCTGGGTCACATTTTTAAAGGGGCACAAACCCAAATTACGGCCAGCCTTTTCACATATGGTGTCAGAACCCTTGAACGCCCATGTTGACTCTGAAAAAAAAGGGGAAAAGTATATGGATCCAGAGTTATCCTCTTAAATCCCCAGCCTCCCACAGGCAATTTCCGCCTGGAGGGCTATGACCTTAAATAAATCACATTTTCTTCCCAAGTATAGACAGCACAGGCATGGTTCAGGGCTTGAATTCAAGGTAACCCCCTGGCCATTAGGACTAGGTTTGATATAAGTCTTACTCAGTAGTACCACACTGGAAGGAGATATCCAGAAAAAAAAAAAAACATAAAAAACAAGAAATACATTTCATTTGTTTATATTCTATCGTCACTTTTTCACCTTGTAGCACTTGAAAAGAGACATATTTTTTTTTCCAGTGCTTCCCCAATATGTCTACTATACTGGATAAAAAATTTGAAACTGATTGAATAATGGGATCAAATTCTACATGAGTTTTTACAAAGCTAGGCCCAAGGGTCCCCAAACCTCTCCAAACCTCTCCAAAAATGAATATTGTGTAAATCTTTATGGCCAGTCATACACTAGTTTCTTGAGCAAGTTCTAAAAGGGAGGTTACCTTCTGGCACCTCACATGCTATACATTGCCACATGAATTAGATTTTGTAATCCTCTTTTTTATTTATTTGTCCAATATTTCATTCAAAAAGTGACCTTTTTGGAGAGCTTTGGGGTGCCCGAAATGTATTCATGATGAGTACGCATGACAAATACTCTCAGTTCATATGCTACAACTGTCAGGCACATTGCTCTCACATAACTGTGTGTTTGTGCAGGAGAGAAACAAAAGAAACAAGGACCATGGGTCACAAATGGAGTTTAGACAAAGGGGCATTCAGAACAGAAAATAGGAGGCACTTTTTTACACACAGAATTGTGAGGGTCTGGAATCAACTCCCCAGTAATGTTGTTGAAGCTGACACCCTGGGATCCTTCAAGAAGCTGATTGATGAGATTTTGGGATCAATAAGCTACTAACAACCAAACGAGCAAGATGGGCCGAATGGCCTCCTCTCGTTTGTAAACTTTCTTATGTTCTTATGTTCTTATGTTCTTAATGTTGCTACTGAGATTTTTTTGTAGCTCTGAATTTTCAGTACCTGACTGTATTTTTGTTACTCATTTGCTTGAAAGTATGTAAATGTCAAAAGGGAAATAATGAGATTTTTTTCCCAAAATAAAGTGGTTACACTCATTCAAGCACTGCTGACAGGTGAACATATGTTTAATATTGGATACAGGTGTCTGTGTATAATAATAATAATAATAATAATAATAATAATAATAATAATAATAATAATGAGATTGCATATACCTTTGCTGCTCTAAATCAGGCTGCCAGACTGAAAACACCTCAGTTCCTTTCATCTTTACTTTGAGTGACATGTGGCAAACAAAGGAACTGAGTGAGTGATTGTTGGAGCAGGCAGACAGCTTATCTTGAAAGGCTAAGAAACCTACACTGTCTCTAGGTGAGTAGCATCATTCCTTGTAATCATGGAAATATAAAAAAGTTTGCTAAACACTCCCATGCAATAATCTAAATCAATGAACATCAATGAGAAAATAATAAAGATGAAGGGGAAGCAACAATTACTTCCTGCAACTTTTATTGCATCATAAAGACCAGGGACCATATACAGCAGCACAGAAAAGATGAGATATGGTGTTGCTCTTTACTATGCAATAAAAATTGTTAAAAAAAATGTTATTTCTATGTGCCCCATGAGAGTCAAATGGTTGCATTTTCTAATAACAAATACAGTAAAAATGCATATTGAAAATTACACAAAATAATAATAATAATAATAATAATAATAATAATAATAATAATAATAATAATAATAATAATAATAAATGTAGTGTGGCTCCATTACACTTACAAATCCTGAAGAGGCTCAAATCCATCTTCAAATGCTGCTTCACAGACGCTGAATCAGAGCTCTCCAATACAGCTTGTGACCTCCCCTACAACGTGATCACCAAGATTTCACCATCAACATATACATGTAAGGCCAGAGCAGCGAAACGCACGGCTAGTCGATCGGAGTTGTTTTTGAACCGTGAGGTACTAGACACATTGTGAAGGGAATATCTCAGCAGTGAAATGGCGAATTCAAAAAATTCCTTCGCTGTTTGACGGTAGGAAAACAATGTTTTTGATATTGAGTCAGTTTTTTTTTTGCTGTTTTGCTTTTGTAATAATATTACAATAATATTTTTTAAATATAATGTGCAATTGCAGTACCAATGTTCAGCGCCGGGGAACAGGGGGGCGTAAGAGGTTAATGGAACTGCGGGATCAAATTAAAAGATATAATGCTGCTCAGGAGGAGAGCAACAGGCAGTGGAGAAGGGAACGGGGACTTTCAGAACCACAGCCAACAGAGCTGGAGTTGATGTTCAAGAGGTGGGTGAGGTCAACATTGGAACTGGACGTACCAGAGCCCAAAGGGGAGGAGCCTCCGTCGCGCGTACCCAAATTACGGCCAGCCTGGTCACAATATATAATATATATTTACGCGATAGAGCCCGTCGATGCGGGCTCTACCATGTGGTAGATGACCATGACTGGAGTTATGCATCCCGAGCTGTAAGCAATGTGACCATCACTATCTATAGCAGGGGTGGCCAACCTGTAATAGACCAAGAGCCAAAAATTACTATGCCATACAACTTTAATGGTGTGTATTTCATAATATCATATTTCATAACTTTAATGGCTGTCATAGTTCAAAGTTTACAATAATATAACTCTTTATTCAAAAGATATGGCTAAGTGCGACAAAACAAATTGTTGTTTTTTACCTTGTATGATGCACTTTTTTTTATCTCAGTGGTACTTCTGGCAATGTTTGCTGTCAACAATCTTCTTCAGATCTGGCTTGTACTCTGTTGAGGTCAGTCGAAGTAATTCCTTCACATATGTGTCTGTTAGAACATACCGATGCCTTGACTTCACGTTTCAATATTGAAAAAACCGACTCGCAAACATACGTTAAGCCGAACACGGACAGCAGCCTGAGCGCAGTACGTTTGATGTTGGGGTATTTGGCCATCGGTACAGTTTTCCAGAACTCAAGGGTGCCCTCTTTTAGAACTGACTTCAATCTGTCATCCCCGGAGAGTTCAATTACCTCAAGCTCAACAGCTGCTTCCTCTATGACCAACAGGGCCTTCAAGCACCCAGACTCAGCAGTGAAAGGGTCGATGCGGAATTTAATCTGGGGCCTTTTCAGCTGTAGATCACGAAATCTTTCCATAAAAGCATCCTGCAGTTTTTCAGGTACTGATGCATATTGTGTTGTGTTGCTTGTTCACTTGTTTGTAACACTGAAGGAAAATGTGTCAATTCCACCCTTTGAAGTTGAGTCCTGAAGAGCTTGAGTTTGTTCATGAACGTGAACAACTTTGCACAAGGTCAGGCCGCAATTTTAACTTCCCCTGTAAATCCAGGTTAAGTCTGTCCAAATGACGCAACATGTCCACGATAAATGCCAAATTTAAAACCCACTAGGGGTCTGATAGCTCGGGATAATATTTGTGCTTCTCGTCCATGAACAGTTTAACAGCATCCAAAAGCTCAAGAAAACGCAACATCACTTTACCTCTTGAAAGCCATCTCACAGTACGGTGAAGCGGCAGGTCCCCGGGAAGGTTGACTTCAGGCTCAACAATGAGCATCTTGAATTGTCTGTGGTTGAGAGCTTTTGCATGAATGAAATTGACAATTTCCAACACGGGATTCATGACATGGTCTAAATTGAGTGTTTTTGACACGAGTTGCTCCCCATGATTGATGCAGTGGAATGTCCAGAATTCAGCGAAGCTGTCGTCAGCCTTACATAGCCCCACAAATCCATTTACAGACCCGAGCATAGATGAAACCCCATCCGTTGCAATTTCCCTAAGTTTTTGTAAAGGTAAGTTGATTTTTGCAACAACTGCCATCAGTGTTTCTTTTATATCAATGCCACAGGTTCTCTCTTTTAATGGTACGATATCCAGGAGTTCCTCGTTTATTACACATTCATCTGACACAGTCCGTACGAATATTGCTAACTGCAGTTTGTCCTGTACATCACATGACACGTCCAGTGCAAAGCTGAGGTACTCGCGTTTCTGAAGCTCCGAATACAACTGTGATTCAATGGCATCATTTATGTCAGAAATTCTGTGTTCAACTGTATGGCGCGAGAGTTGAAGATCAGCGATCGTTCTTTTCAGATTATCGTCTTCTGGAGACACCAATGGAAATAACATCTGTGAGGCATTTTTTAACAAAGTCGCCTTCGCAGTATGTTTTTTTTTAGTATGAGCTTTGTTCCAAGTGACTTGATAGGAGGTGTTACTGTTTGAGAGTGCTTGGTAAATTTACTGAACACTTGTCTGTTTTTGTATTTGGCTTTTCAATGTTTTGAGTTTGTGTGTGCGGAGTTCAGTACCTTTTAGAAATTCCTGATCGATGTTAGCATGGTGTGTGGTGAAATGGCGCTGGAGATTACCAGACTTGAACTGTGCCAAAGAAGTTTGGCATATCAGACACAGTGGTTTCCCATTGCACTCAATAAAAAAATATAAAAGCTTTTTCATCCTCATATTTTCTCTTGCGTTTACATTTTCCTTCCATCTTCAAGACTAGCCTACTTCATACAGAATGCTGAACGTTACCGAGAGCAAAATGCAATTCCGTCAAATATTTTTTTCTTTTTCTCGGCATGCGATTGGTTCTGTTTTGCAATTGGTTTTGGCAGCTAGAGGATGTTTCGACTTTTGACCCATATGTGCGTGCGCAGAACAGCAGAGGTGAGTTTTTGGCAATGACAGTATTTGTACATGAATGATAGTATGCCCTTTCGATACAGCATCATGTAGCGTATTAAAAAGCTGCATGCGGCTTGGGAGATGCCAGTTGGCCACCGGTAATCTATAGCTTCATTCCAATATAAACTTCAAGTTTAACCCTTTGCGGTCCTATGTCAGACCAGGTCCGACATTACGATTTTCCCTTTCCAATCTGATGTCGGACCCCGTCTGACATCATCAAAAAGATGTAAAGCACAGGTCTCTAGTCGTTTTTTCTCTGGTAAAAGCAAAGAAAACCTTTCAATGGCAGAGTGAGACAGATAGGAGCCGAATGAAGTCGAAAAAAAGGACGAATCTAATAGCCCCATGCACCACAGAGATAACACAGACACAAAAAAGGAGATAGACATTTACAGAGCTTTTTCAGATGTTATAGTAATAAAATAATGACTTGGATTACATTATTGAGGAGTTTGGTGATAAAACAAGTGATCAGGAGAGAATTTATCAGTACGCACTCCTATAAAGAGGTATGTGAAAAATACAGCGAGCAAGGGGTGGGGCTTGACTGGAGATGCAGTACTGAGTGTCCTTTTGCGATTTAGTGCCTTTTAAGCCTGTTTTACTCTGAAAAAAGAATATTTTAAACAGCGCATGTAAAATATCCAGCGCTTGTGAAAATAAATTGGACCTGACTCATCTGACAAGCACTGAATAAATGGATCGCTAAGGGTTAAACAAAATATGCACGATTCTTCAATCCAAATCAATTATATTTTTAAAGAAAGGCTATAACTGCAATTATTAAATTCCACAAACAGGATTTGATGCGACCATCTTAAAAAACACAAGCAAAGGATTTATTGATTGAGCTAAACAGAGTTAGCTTGCTGCTGAAATTTCAGTGGTTTATATCCGCGCCATTATGGAGATGTGTATTGATCAACTATGTATTTCTATTTTTTATTTATCAATAAATAATCATTGTTTTGAGATTATTTCTGTTGTGAAATGATTGTGTATTTTCCTTTGACAATCATGAGGAAATATTGATATAACCCTGAGTCCCTGGTTGACATTTTTATTCACCTTGTAAACTGGCAATTTTCTTTGGCCCTTGGGTTATTTGTTCTGAAGTTGTGCGACAGCTAATTTGCCGGTGGTGGAGGAGCAGAGGAGGCGAGAGGAGGTGTAGGGAGAAATGATGGTCTGGAGAGAAAAAGGTCGCAGAAAGGTCGAGACAGGGATAGACGAGATTTGAATTGGACGCAACCAGTGATAGGGAGCCAGTAGAGGGAGTGGAGCAGCGGTGTAGCATGGGAGAAATAAATAAGGGAAAAGACAAGGTGAGCAGCAGAGTTTTGGATGAGCTGGTGCAGATGGATAGCAGAGGCAGGGAGGTCAACCAGGAGGGAGTTGCAAAAGTCAAGGCGGGACAGTACCTGAGCCTGAACTAGGAGCTGTGTGGAGCAGTCAGTCAGGAAGGGGTGAACTCTGTATATGTTGCTGAGGAAGAAGCAATAGGAGCGTGCCAGAGTAGAGATGTGCTGAGAGTAGGAGAGGGAGACACCAAGGTTCTTGGTGGATGAGGAGGGAGAAAGGGTGGTGGATTCAAGATTATAGAAATGAGCCATGAGGGAGGAAGAGGGGAGAAGAAAAGGTGGTCTGATTTGGAGATGATGCAAGTGCATCCAGGAGGCGTCATTTCCTCTGGTTAATACACTAATTGCCTGCATCTTACTTTAAACACTCTCTTGTGTGTTCTGTCTTTTTGTCCCTTGTGCCTGTTTCCTTCTCAGACAACCATCAATAAACCTCTTACAGTGCAACATGTGAAACTGAACAATATCTGTTTAAAACAGCTGTTAGTGGACAACAGTATCTACATCCATTGACACCAGGAGTAGCAACAGAAAGATGTTTCTGAGAATCAACTCTCTTTATATTTTTAAAACAGACTATTGTCCACAGCTGTCTGGAAATATGGCAAAAGAACAGTGCTATCATTAGTTTCTTAATTGATAAAAGAATGTGCAGTGCAAGATAAGTCCAGCCAGCTAAGCAGAAACATTTTTGGAACTGCAGGCCTGCTCTTTGCAGATGCTAATACTGAAAAATTGAGCACCTGGTCAGCTAAACTAGTACATTTTCATCTCCTCCACAGTGATATAAGACAAGTTTGAAAAAACTTAAAAATTGTATTATTTGCAGTAATTTTGACTGGAAATATAGCTGGGTGTCTGTCTGTACATCCGTTCATCTGTATGTCACATTTACATTGTTGCATATTTCTGGAGAACCACTTGTGCAATTGTTATGAAACTTGGTATTATCATTTAGCAGACGTTATTGGGAGTATCAGATTCTGGGAATACATGGAGGTGTCTGACTTTCAGCATTTCATTTCAATGTCATGGTTATCTCTAATTTTGAATTTACAGCCATGGCCAGGGATGTATGTTTCTTACATTTGCATACCAGTGTTACAGAGAGAGCTGTCTAAGTGTCCCCTGATAACAGAACCACCTCAATTATTCCTAAATTTTACTTTGCCAGCGGGGAAACTTGGTGCAGCTCTTAATTGTGTAACATATGTGTTTGACTTTGCAGTATACACTATGTCATCCCCAAGCCTTCAAAGCAGACATGAATAAAGCTGAACATAGACAAAGGAGAATTCAGGAATGGAAACGCTGGAACCGCTGCACTTCCAGGCAACTGCAATGATGGGATAACCTTGCTTTGGGGAGTCTGAACTACAGTTGTTCTGCCGAGGATTTCTGCCATGATAAAAGTGTTCCTGTTGAAAATGACAAGGGCGTAGGGATGGTTCATAGCCGTCTGCTGAAACCAAGCTAATTAACCATAAAACATTTATAGTGTTGTACCATGGGAAGATATCGCTAACATGTTGTTCTCCATTGGGCTCCTTGTAATGCTTTTTGAAGTGCCTTTTTAAACCTTTGTGTCTATTTTTGATGTGAAACCAGTGATTTAAGTTCATTTATGTACATTTTTGTGTCACACATTGCTTAACAGATTTTGTATGCAGTCACCTGACTATTTCGCAATGTAATAAAGATGGGGCTTCCTTAGCTGCAGATTTTCAGGTGTTTTGTAGGTTAATATGTAGATGACTGTACAGAGCAGTGGCTTTAATTTCTGAATTAATGTTACAAGCCTTAATATGCAATCAGGCCAGAAAGCAGCTATAAAAACCATGTATGCCATTATGGATGCTTCCAGCCCCTGTCATTTTTTTACTGTCTGGAAAAAAAAAAAGAATGTACTAAGCATTACTAAACATCAGGCTATTTCAATAAGGATTATCACACATTATTAAACACTTAATTTTGTTTAACATCTTGTAATGGCAAATTATCATAAAACATGCACCACTTTTTGCGTATTTTATGCTGTTTTTTGGGTTGGTGATTTGATCCAGCGGGACACCCAGGAAAACAAGAAAATGAACCACATTCAAACTATTAGACTAAACTCGTGTCTATTTGGGGTAAAAGGAGATCAGTAAGAAATATTTCCCTACAGATTCCACTCCAAAAAATCTGAATTTTAACTATTTATCAGCAAAGCAGCAAAAACAACTTAAGGCCGTCATACTATCTGGGTCATTTCAAGAGAAACAACATATTCACTTAAAAGAGGATACCCCCATAAGGCAAACCAAACCATATTGCAAAAGACTGTTAGCTGTCCTTAGAGAGGAGACTGAGACCATGAAATCCCTTGGTGTAAATGAGCCACCAAACAGTGAATGGTGCAATCCCATTATTCTTGTGCCAAAGAACAATGGGAGCATCAGGTTTTGCATTGATTTCCATAAAATCAATGCCATATCCAGATTTGGCCCATATCCATGCCACGAGTGGATGAACTGATTGAAAAAATAGGGAAAGCCACGTACATCAGCACATTGGATCTTTACAGGAATTACTTGCAAGTACTGTACTCCTCACCAGCAGTTCAGAGAATATACAGCTTTCCAAACACCATTTGGTATGTATCAATTTAAAGTGGTGCCAATTGGTCTACATGGAGCACCTGCCACTTTTCAGAGGCTGATGGACCAGAATCTTTACAGGACAGAGTCTTTTTCTGAAGCATATCTTGATAATGTCATTTACAGCCATTCTTGGGAAGATCATCTTCAGCATGTATCCACTATATTGAACCTGATACAGGGACCTGGATTGACAATTAACCCACAAAAATGTACCCTAGCAAAATCTGAAGTGCAAGTGATTCTAAGTTGCTTCTAACTCTGTCTGGCTTGTGTCTGTATGAACCTTGAACCCTCAAACATCTGCATTAAAATCTAATGCAGGAAAGTCTCAAATTGACTTTGTAGTAATTTGAGTAACAATTTTGAACCTGAAACAGTCCAACTCTTTTGAGAAAGGATTATGGTTAACAACCCTTACGATTGCACATTTTCCCCACTCCTGAATTCTCTAATATGCTATGAGAGTTAGACGTGGTGCTATCAACAGCCAACCTTTGTTCTACACAAAGCCTGAGAACTGGCATGGGGGTAATTTGAATCATCACAGACCCTGATAGCAGCCATCAAAGCAAGATGGAAATCTGTAAATTCTTCCTTTTTATCAAAGACAACAAATAATTCTGATTCGATGCGCATATGTTTAATAGCCAGAACCATTTCTAATAAAAAAAACAATTCAGCTAAGCTAAGAACATGTCCTGAATTTAGAGTCAGTTCACCATTTGTATTGCTTTTGGTATGTCAGTAAATTAACTCTGGTTTTAGGCTATTACAACCAGAAACCACTGGAAAGTTCAAGTTCGAAAACAAAATGTAATAATGCCTTGGGCATTCAACAAATTTGTCGTATACAGCGATGGTTGTTCCTTTTGGGTGGATAACAACAGCAGAATTAATACAGAGTTCAAAAGACAGTATTTAGATCTGCCATTATCTTGAGGATAATAATAGATCCCATTGAATCAATTCAGTCTAAAAATCAAGACCACCCCCTAGCAATAAATAGGTTACATGTTATTGGTTCTTTCTTTTTACTAGTGTCTCACACATGTATGTGCTTATTTAATAATAATAATAATAATAATAATAATAATAATAATAATAATAATAATAATAAATAATAATCTATATTGATATAACTAATCTAGTCTGCTTCAACGCTGCGACGGTATATATATATATATATATATATATATATATATATATATATATATATATATATATATATATATATAGACACACACATAGTACCTATCTGTTAAAGAATGTATCATAGTTTAATCCTACTTTAGACAGAAACGTTTTTAAGAACCTATATGTAAGATGCTGACATGTAACATAGCCTACAGGAGAGAAGGGTTTGCATTCACTGTGTGTACTCAAGTCTGGCTAGGTTTATACATATTCTCATGGCATCAGTTGAATCATACAAATCGGTCCAGCAGCTAGATTCCAGGTTGGATATGACCAACTAAATAGCCTGAGTCTCAATCATTCATGCACATATGACATTCTGTAAACATTAATATCATAGCTTACAATGCTTTAAACTGATGACATTTTAGTATTTAGAACAATTTCACAACTGCACAAAAATAAAAGTGAGAAGCATGAGTATATATGAAATTTCACACCAGATGTTGTTGTATTCTTTAAAATATTTTATGTTTTAGTTGTATTATTATATTTATTAATGTTTCCTTATATTATCTTTTTAATTTTTTTTTTTTTTTTTATCTCCATCAACATCTAAAGACAAATACATTAAATATAAATAATACAATCTTTAACCTTTAAATTTGAGGGGGTTGAGAAAGATAATGCCAATCCACATCTGTCAAAACATTTTAAAAAATCTGATCATTGGTTGGATAAAATAGATGCAGACATCAATTAACCTGATTCTACCTTGTTACTTAAACTATATATACATCCACCTTAAAATGTGAGCTAGAATTTCCAGTGTTATGTTATAGTTGTTATCGACTAATTTAAAAAAAAAAGGGGGATAATCATCCTTGTGAGGGATATCATTTTGTTGCTGCAAGCAGCCTTTTAAAATGAAAAGCAAAACAATGACAATGTAATATTGTGTGTGTGTATATATACATATATACACACACACACACACACACACACACACACACATATACACATACACTCACTATGTGACCGGGACCTTCAGATACCGTTCCTGTATAAAACAAAAAACAGAACCGGAATGCACTACATTCACATAGAATTAGCTACATGAAAAACGTGAACTGGAATAATCTACAACATTACACTGACAATGGACACTTAATTAACTACAATGGGATAGCGTGCTATTGATTTAGCATCTCAATTGCCTGTAGTACATCAGTTATGCAAAAAGCACAGTGTATACAGACAAAAAGACAAGTAGTATTTATCTGCAATAAACAACTGCAATTAAATACTGAAATTGATGTCCAACCTCTTTCAATAAAATAGCCATACAAATTACCAGGGAGTTCTTATAGAGTGAGACAAAATATATATGAAATATATACAACCCCCACCCCCCCACCCCCATTGGGTTACACAGGTCCTTTTTTAAAACCAGCCTCATAGTTGCTCTTTTACAACACACTTGAAAATGCACATTAAAAAAACATTTAGAAATATCAAATAATCATTATATCATACCAAAGTACACCAGACACAACTATAGACGATACCAGTGTAAATGACTGTAACAGTGGCGCGAGTGTATTTTCTGTTTGACAGAGAGGACGCTGGGATTGACACGCACCTCAAGCACGCAGGTTTGATTTACACGGACACAAAGATTCACACAGGAACCTCATATGACGATATCAACAATGGTGGCTCACGTGGGACATATGGCCTGGATTACAAAAGGCAAAATAAAACACAACAGAAACTCTCCAAACAAAAGGTGCTGTGAACACGGCGAGCGCTACTCTGCTAACAAGTGGAGGTCCCCCTCATACACCTGTCTGCTATACTGGTGGGATCTACTATACTGAAACAAACTCCCTGTCCCTCAGGCAGTTCACCCAACCCCGGATAATACAGACGGTCGCTGGTCATTTTGACTTCCTTCTCCCAAGACAACCCCCCCAAAAAAATCTGATCCCTAGGGCAGCAGCTCTAAAGGTGTATAATTGGGACTTTTTTATACCCGACGCGCCACTGGAACACACCCACTTGCTCATATGGATGTGTTATTCAAACAACCAGTGAATAAAATAACACACCACAGCTTAGATTACAAGCCAATTTGTGAGTATTCATGCCTAAGGGTGTGCACTACTGTAGAATGTAAGATGTTGTCATATACAATAACATACCAAAAATATAAATACCTCCTGAAGTAAAAATGTCAGACAGGAGTTATTCTATTTATTTATTTTGCACCTTATGTCATAGACTCCAAGGTGCTTTACAAAAAACATAATTGAAAAAAAAACATCTAAAACATAACACACTGCATACTAAAACATGAAACATTGATAATAGCATAAGAAAGACTTAAATAGATTTCCAATCATGTATATTATAAAATAATAATAAAACAGCAATAGAAATGTATGGGATCAACAGCTCTTGTAAATAACTAGGTGCTAATCTATTAAGGGCTTTATAAGTTAAAAAATAAAATCTTAAAATCAATTTATGCATGAGTTGTTTCTTTGATAATATGTGAAAACCACAATCAGCCCAGCTAAAACTGGTTCTAAATCCACAAACTTCTGCTAAATGAGAAGGGAGGCCAACTATTCACTGGTGACAGCAGGAGATTACCACTCCCTCCAGGTGGAGTTCCACTCCCATGGGACATCATTTGCTAAGTATACTAATGCTTGTACAAGATTTTCTGTTGCTCAAGTTTCCATCTCCTGAGACCTGTAACTTCGCTTACAGTATTGTTGTGATTGCATCCTGTATAGTCTTTGGATTTTCTTTGTTCTTGAATAATACTATTTTGATTGAAGTTACCTGAAGAAGACTGACATTATTTTTAAGAAAACAACAACAACAACAATAATAATTACAATCACAATTTATATTGCAGGTGTTTTCCTTGTTTGTAATAACAAGAAAATATTATGTGAGTGGCAAATAATGATTTGAGTAAAAACAACAGGAAAAACAAATACAAAATCTGATTTATTAAGCTGGGTTTGGTTGGGATAAGAACAACCCAGAACTTATCCAAATACATCTTTACTGATAAAATGTATGCTGTACACATGCATGGCTCATACACAAGTTCAAGATATGCAAGATACGATCTAAAATGCTAATATATACTAGACACTGCAAATACAATTATTTCCCATTATGTTTTCCTTTCAAATACAAGGCTCTCTGTTTTACTTACCATAATCGTTTTAGTCCCCTTATCACTACATAGTAGGATATTGAAGTCCGGCTATCAGCAGGAATTTATTTGAAGCATGACAGATACAATGTAAGTTCAATTTTCTATAATAACTTGTGTGCTTCAAGCCTGGCTCCTGTTGTGTCAAAATGAAACACAGGAAATTAGTTTGCGGTGGGATTCAATCTCCCTTGGCTCTAATCTTTGTAAACCGTACATCAATTCAGAACTCTGCTGCAGTCTACAGATTCCCAGTATGGCCATAAAAAGGTTTGGTTTCTAATTAATTGTTGCCAGGGCCTGCCTTAGTCTGTGTAAAAGAGAAAAAACACCCCCACACATTATATCAATGAAACGGTAGGCTACTGCTTACCTTGAGTAATCAAGCAGGCAAGCCATACTGCATGTGTGCTGTCACTTAAGTGAAATAAAAACAGTTTGCAAACGTTATCCTTTTTATATAAATTTGAAATTGCATTTGACCGATCTTCTTATCAAATCGACGTGTAACATTTCACATTTGGATACACATTCAGTTGCAATTTTGAGTGCTCTTTAATTTTTGCTATGTAAAATAACATGCCCCAAAAAACAGCATGACGTTTTATTTTTTTCCTGGATATTCTAGCCAACAAGCAGCTTTATTTTATACCACGCTGCATTTATGAGTGCACTACTTCGAAATATTTAACTTGTTGCAGACACCTATTCAGACCGTCTTACTTTAATACACACAATCTTGATTTCATTATCTTTTAATAGTAGCCTACTCACTTTAAGAAAAGACTCCAGTAAAACTTTAAAAGACGATGCTGCACTGCCCTGCGCCGTGCCTTGGTTTTCTTCGGTGAAATGTAAATAGGGACAGGCTATTGAGTAGCCTATCAGACACCTAACCCTTTGATGTTGCATTTAAAAATAAATGAATAAATAAATAAATAAAAAATAGGTAACGCTTTATATTACGTGGAAATAATCTTAAATAGATATGCAATTGCATGTTAAATTAATATTTAATAAATATGGAATAGCTGTTTTCTTGCTAAATGTTAAGCAAATGTCGATTGAAAATGTAACTGCACTTCACATCTATTTATATTACGTTTTGTTACCCTTGAAAATATGTAATATTTTCCCATTGTTTACGTGTCCTTATTGAAAATACAGTTAATCTGATTTAAATGTTAATGGAAAGCAACAAGGAATAATCTAATGTATACAATATGCAATTGAATACTATTAAATATTAATGTAATATGCAATTGCATATCTATTTAATATTTATTACCTTAATTACCAATATCTAAATTTCTTATGATCGAGTACACACGTGAGGAAATGCGTCCACTTTGTCAGAAAGTGCAAATGTGGTAACGTTACATTGGCCGACATAATACTCGCGAGACTGTTAACACTACGAAGACGTCATACAATTTGTGACGCGCGCGGGGCCCTCTTGCTCGACTTGCTGGCGTAATTGTTGCATTAGTAACGTTATGACCATGGTTCTGCTTTTTCAATAATCAGTTTGCGTTCATTTCATAATATCTATCATAACAACATTTGCATTTTCTCAGTAATGTGGAACTCTATGGATACCCATACTAAATATTTACATGATAATAATTCATTTTTTTGTTTTTCAAATTAATAAAATTATATTTTTCTCAGCTACACATATGTTTTATATGCTCATTACTATTCAGAACCTAATTAAAAGCCTTAGCTTTTTTTTTTTTTTTTTTTTTTTTTTTTTACTTTGCATCTAAAATTGTCTTCCTTTACTTTTGTATACTGTGACAGGACAGCGTTATTGGCATGCTGTTTCCACCAGGAAGAGAGACTCAGACACAGAAACTGCAGCTTTCAAAGTGCAAAGGCGCACGTTTAATAACAATGACAAAACACTAAACATTAAAAACTTAACAAACCACACCTATTGATGTTTTGTTTCTGCTTCTTTCTCTGAGGGCTGCTGTAAACTGACAGTAAATGCCTGTCAGTATTTTTTACACGAAAAAACTAAAATTATAACGAAGTGAATGCAAGTCCCTCCCATAACAATGATATGTGTTTCAAGCCTATACTGCAAAGTACGATGGCCCTGTAAGTCATCAAAACAAAGTGCTTTTTTTTAATCATGTTACACAATCGCAGTCCTAGAAGCTCATTTCAGTATGATCGTGTTAACACAATCCCGGTCCTTAAAGGGTTAACAAAATAAACGGCACAAGGGCCAAAACAAAAGGTCTGCAAAAAAACAATCACGAACATAAACACACGACATGGACACAGCAACATGACACAAACCTCCTAACACCAACGTTAGCTCCATCGCTAATGCTCTCTAACACCTGTGATCAACCTATTTAATTATTGAATCACTTATTCAATTGATGGCTCCAGCCACATTCCCGCATGTTTCTGTAGGGAGGATTTTAACTGCCACCCAATATTCCACACACGCTGACAGTGCCACACTGCCAAACATATACAGCTCAACAAACTACCTAACACCCATGTCTTGGAAATATTACCCAGTCAGGTGGATTATCTTTTAATAGTGACTCAGAAATTGTATACTTATTGGCCTTAAATCATAAGAACATTTGATGTAAGAATGTATAAGTACCTCCTAAATTAAAACAGATTAATTTGAAAAGTACAATTTACCACAATACAGGCTGGTTCATAGTGAGAGCAGTTACAGAGGGATTGAGGACTGCAGAGGAGTCTACAGTGTTATAGTTGTTGTCTCCCCCAGTGGCCTAAATCCAAATCCACCTTTATTTTATAATATTGCAGCCCAGTTATACACCAACCTCATCTTTTGTTAGAATGCAAAAAATTATTTGGTGTTTTGTTGCTGTCTTTAGAGGGATTACTGGAACTCTGATCCCTAGCACTTACAATAATTGGCAATGACCTTTCAAAATCTTGATGTAACATATTTGCTTTGTCAAAGATTTCCACCATCCAAATCCTTTAAACTGCAACAAGCTTAGGTTCTGTTTAAAGGCGAGAAAGAGGGAATTGATTTGCTAGACTTTAAGACCAAGGAAAGTAAAGCACAATTGATCCCTTTGATGTAGATGATTAACCGTTATTATCAATCATTAACTAATTTTGCTTCATAAAGTTGAATGAAACCTGCTGAATAATGTTGCGTTAACATATTGAATTACATACCGCTTTGTTGTTTCCCTTATTGCAAATTTATGCAGAAATGCTCATAATTACATAATCACCTAATGTTAAACCGCAAAGAAAGTCCCTAGAAAATCACTAATAGCATCGCGCTTGTTTAGTACATTTCACCCTAGACTTCTGACTTGTTTGAGACTATTGTGACAGGCACAACACTTTAGTACATCTACCCCTTTGTGTTTAGACTTTGTAGTGAAGGCGATTGCCCAGCCTACAACTTAATGTTTTTTTTTAACCTTTTATTTTGGTCCTCGTTCATTTATTTTGTTCCTGTTTATTTGTTCTTTTGTTTATTGTATTTGCTTCCTTGTCTCCGAGTCTCTCTTTCTGCTGATAACAGCTTGGGCCGTGACTCTATCCTGTCACACCTGTGTTAAGGTGTGTCAAAGTGAAACAAGTTTAGAAAAGTCAAGGAATGAATGGCAGTGGGTGCTTAGTGTGATTTAGGTAAACTCAAAAAGCTATGAAAAGAAGCTTTAACAGCATCGGCCAGCACGTTGCTGACTGTAGCCAGTAGAATCAATCCTCATTTGTATGCAAGACATGAGATGCATCTAAAAGAAAATATATTTAGTTGAAACTTCAAGGATATGTGATATGCTCTTTTAAAAAGGCATTCTGATGCTGGGTCGGAAGGACCGTAATGTAAATGTAATACTGTATTAAATCTGGAACAAATAAAACATTTAATTATGAGGGATATTAAAGTAATTCCACCGGTACTATTCTGATGCACATACAATACATTTTAAGGAAAAAAAGGGGAGAGAAAAGCTATTATTAGTTTCACATGCAGGAAGCAATTCAACTAAAGCTCTACAATTCCAGAAGTGTTTCTGCTTGATGGTGCAGAATTCACATTTTAGGATCCCAAGAGACTCTATAAAGACACTGGCCTCCAGGTATTGGCTTCCCATATGGTGAAACTGACCCACAACTTTGGAGAGGACAATGGATATTTAGTCTGCCTGTTAAATTACAGAGTAGCACAGGGTCAGAGGGAGACCTGTGATCTTCTGTCACAGAATTGCATATGGGGAAACACTGGGTTGAAAATGTGACATAAGAAAACCAGGATTAAAACAAAAATGACAAAAGAGGTGGTATAGTCAAATTTATAATACATTCCAAATTTATAATACATTTACATTGCTGTGAAGTACAGTAGTACCTGCTGAAATTTAGACACCAGAAACAAGCATGTTATTGACCAATTTTAATAAACTCTACAAAAATAGAACACCGTACAAAATCAATAACTACGTTTATAGTTATTAATATTATAACTACACATTTTCCTTTCTATAACTTTGGTAAACACATTTTTTTCTAAAGTTTAAAATACAGTCCTGAGAATTCTGATCTGTGCCTGGGTAACAGCACATCAAACATGATAAATACATTTATAAGCCTTAGCCTACAGCAATCTAGTGGCAGTTACAGGATAGTCCTCACTGGATAAACATTTCTGTGACACAACACTTTGATCTTTTGATTGGTTCATTCTATGAATCTTCTAACTAAAAGTGGCTTTGTCGCTTTGAAGAGAAGGGCAGTGCGGAGCAGCTACAGTACCTATAGGAAGTATTCACCGCCCTTGGACATTTTCACAGTTTGTTGTGTTACAACATTAGATAAGTTATTCATCCCCTTTGCTATGACATTTCTAAATAAGCTGTGGTGCAACCAATTGCCTTCAGAATTCACACAATACGTTAAATGGAGTCCATCTGTTTGCAATAAAAGTGGTTCACATGATTTCAGATCAAATACACCTGAATCTGTAAGGTCCCACAGTTGGGTAGTGCATTCAAAGCAAAGATACTACCATGAAGACCAAAGAGCTTTCACAACAACTCCGGGATAACGTTGTAGAAAGGCACAGATCAGGAGAGGGGTATAAAAAGATTTCAAAGGCATTGAATATCCCTTGGAGCACAGTCAAGTCGATCATTAAGAAGTGGAAGGTATACGCCACCACCCAGAATCTGCTTACAGCAGGCCGTCCTCCCAAACTGAGCAGCCGGGTAAGAAGGGCATTGGTCAGAGAAGCCACCAAGAGCCCAATGACAACTCTGAAAGACCTACAGTTCCATGGCTAAGATGTGAGAAACTGTCCATGTGTCAACAATAGCTGAGGTACTCCACAAATCTTGTCTATTTGAAAGAGTGGCAAGAAGGAAGCAATTTCTGAAAAAAGCCCATGTAAAATCCTGCTTGGAATTTGCAAAAAAGCATGTGGGAGACTCTGAAAAGATGTTGCAAAAGAATCTGTGGTCCAATTAAACAAAAATTGAACTGTTTGGCCTAAATGCAAAGCATTATGTCTGGCGCATATCCAACACAGCACATCACCCAGGTAACACCATCCCTACTGTGAAGTATGGTGGGGGCAACATCATGGTAAGGGGATGCTTTTCATCGGCAGGTACTGGGAAGCTTATTAGGGTAGATGGCAAAATGGATGGTGCTAAATATAGGCAAATCCTTGATTAAAACCTGCTTCAGTCTGCAAAAGGCCTAAGACTGGGGTAGAGATTCACCTTTCAGCAGAACAATGACACCAAGCACACAGCCAAAGTGACACTGGAGTAGCTTAAAAACAAGAAAGTGAATGTCCTAGAGTGGCCCAGTCAAAACCCAGACTTGAATCTGATTGAAAATCTGTGGCAAGACTTGAAGATTGCTGTCCGCCAACGATTCCCATCCAACTCGACAGAGCTTGAACAATTTTGCCAAAAGAATGGGTGGATATTGCACGATCCAGATGGGCAAACCTGGTAGAGACTTACCCCAAAAGACTCACAGCTGAGAATACTTATCTAACCAAGATATTTCAGTTTTTTTTATATTTCATTAACTGTTGTTTCACAATAAAAATTCTCTTGCCTCTTCGAAGTGTTGAGAAGGTTGTGTAAATCAAAGAAAAAAAAAATCCCATTTAAATGCATCAAGATTTCAGGTTGTAACACAACAAACTGAAAAAGTCCAAGGGGGGTGAATACGTACTATAGGCACTGTATATTATCGATTAATAAATCCAGATTGTGCTACAAATCCACAGAAAACCACTGATTCATGAACACATCCACAGTCAGAACAATTCCCATTTTGTTAAACACAATTATTTCAACAATTAGTTAATTATAGTATGCATTTCAAACTTACCATTTCATATTGTTTGCTAAAAGTAATACAATTATACATGAACATAATGTAAAAAAATGTCCTAAATACAAATTAATTTCCACTAAACACCACCTTTCTAATTTTTGTTTCATATATCTTCTGGACAGGTTCAGGAACAAAAGCAATTTCATCAGCTTCAATTACACGGACGTTAGATTTAAACTCAACTTTTAAATTTCTTTCCTTTAACTATTGTTCAAACAAGCTTATAGCCCACTTACATCACTCACAATGATATTTAGGTCTTCATCTCTTTTAGGTTCGACAAAACGATCTAGGTTATTGAAATTAGAGACAAGGGTCAAATGTCAGGAAACAAAAAACGTAAAAAAAAAAGATTACGGTGGAAAGTACAAGTTTTAAAACATAGTCCTCGCTACTATTTTTATTACAGTAGACACTTTTGTCTGTGTAACTCCTGTTCAAGGCGGAGGTGGCCGATTCCTGCCATGTGTGCTCTGTACAAGGTGGGGAGTTATATTTATATATATATATATATATAGATAGATATAATATTATATATATATATATTATGCACACACGTACAATTTGTTTTATTTTAATATTGGCAGGGATTGGGTTCAAATTCCATCCTTGGGGGAAAAAAGGAACATGTAGAATAAGGCCTGTTTCTAATTGACTGATTGATTGATTGATTGTCCATGGAGAAAAATTATAGGAGCAGTGGGATAGCTTTGGTTTGGGGGGCTGCATTTTTGTTTGTTTTATTTTGTTTGTTAAATAATAAAAGTTCACACAGAAAACAGTTTGGACTGCAATATCCTGTCTCCTAGCTGCCTTAACTACATCCAAGAGTGACAGCCTCCATATACCCTTAGATCATTGTCTAAAGAACCTTAGAAAATTTAACCACCATAGGACACATCATTCTCTAGATAAACACAAAACAAATAATTTCTTCTAATTTAGACTTAAAACAAGCTAGCATCTGGAACTTTAAGAGCCCCCAAGACAACTTGTTGATTTTCTTTATATTCTCAGAAGCATGAATAAATCTAGACATTTTTGCTAGTTGCCAGTTGCCATTGTGATGGAATTCTTTTAATTTTTTTTTTTCATCTTAAAAAATTAAAAGCTGTATTGTATTGTGAGATATTAGCAGGGCTCACCATTTATTATAATTTGTAATATTAATCTCTTTGCACACATTGAAAAATAAATTATTGCTTAAATATACATCATGCCATTAGAAACTTATGCATATGCATCCATCACTAGCACTGGACCCTTCTACAGCCATATGTGCAAAATGGGTCCGTTTGAATATAGTGCAAATAAAAACAAACAAATCCAGTCATGATTGCAAACAATAAATACCCTCCACCCTCCTCCTCAGCGTGGGCTGCCCTACTCAGCCCACCCCATTGGTCATGACTCATCAGCCTTACCTTAAACCTAATTTAAATTTAATGGCTACCCATCTATGTTATGGAAATTCATATTTTGTTCTGCTTGTTTTTATATTCTTTGCTGTAAAACAACTGCATCAGGCTGTATGGGCACAGTGGGTGGCTATGCTGTAAATGTCCTTGCTGATAGGCATCAAGCTACTCTTTCTGGTGGTGCAGTTTCATTCACTGAATCAGAACAAACAATTATCTTAAATTCTGGTTGAGTTGTTTTAAGAAATGCAAAACTTTCCTGAATGCCAAATAGACCAGCGGAAACTACCCAAGGAAATTCTGTGTCAGCTTAAGTGGTTCACTGTCTCTTTCTGAACAGAAACAACTATTCTTTAATGAGATTTCCCCCTATCTTCCCACAGCCACCAGGTTTACAGCATTCAGTAGAGCTTTAAAGGATCAGGCCAAGAGGGTTTACAGACTCAATGCACTTGGATAATGCCACCCTCATACTAATTGGATCTAATCAAATAAACAACAAAAAAGAGATCTGAGGAGACTTCTAATCATAGGCCGTTAAAAGAATAAAGCATGGGAAAATAAACATTCTCCAAGAGAATTAAATATAATAACAATGTGTCTATATTATTATGAATAATAATAATAATAATAATAATAATAATAATAATAATAATAATAATAATAATAATAATAATAATAGCTGCAAGTAGCAATGACAGGGGTCCAAGCGCCAGACCGTGCGTCAGGCCATATTTCCCATTGGCTTCGACTAATCTAACATGACCCCAAACTATGTTTTTATTATTATTATTATTTATTTATTTCTACTTACTTACCCTAAGGGCAGTAAAACTATTATCCCTTATATGCATATTTATAAATAAGCAACCCTACATCTACCAGTAAACTGGTACTAATGATCTACAACCCCACAAAAGAGAAGGAGAAGTGATACCTTTTATTGGACTAACTAAATAATAATTATTCACAAGCTTTCAAGACCTCAAAGGTCTCTTCTTGAGGTGAAAGTAAGAATGCAGTGCACCTTTGAATGTAAACATCAATCTCTCTTTCCTACTTTCACCTGAAGAAGAGACCTTTGAGGTCTTGAAAGCTTGTGAATAATTATTATTTAGTTAGTCCAATAAAAGGTATCACTTCTCCTTCTCTTTGTCTATCATCTCTGGACTAATATGGCTACCATTTTATCTATCTTTATACATGATGTAATGGTGTTCTATATATTATAACTTCATTTTTACTCATATCATTAAATCTATATTTATTATAATTAACATTATTTTATATAAACTTATATTTATATTATCATGCAATGCTTGGTCTGAGGATCAGCCTTGATTTAGCCTCCCCAGTGCATCAGCATGCACAACTTTTGAATTATTTTTTGTTTATTTCATTATTTTTAACTTTTATATGTTTATTGGAATTAGTTAGTTTATTCTTTTCTATTGAGTCCCTCTGGCATAATCATGTTCAGTCTATTTATCCATTTACTTTCTTTTATTCTTCTATATGTCGCATTGTCTAATTTTAGCTGTTCTAATACTACAAACTTTACATCATTTATGTCATGTCCTTCACTGGTGAAGTGCTGTACTATTGGTTCATTTTTTTTTTTTTTTTTTTTTAATTAATGAAAGGTGGTTCTGAATTATTTTATATAAAGTTGTTCCAGTCTCTCCAACATATTTTATTTCATCACATTTTTCACAGGCTATTCCATAAACAACATCGCTATTTTTACAGTAGATATTAGTATTTAGTGGATATGTGTTGTTCTTATGTTTAACTATATTTTTACTTTTGTCCATGTATTTACACACGTTACATGTACTAGTGCAAGTATTTGTAGAACCTATTCTGTCAATTATTCTTTTATGTTTACTGTGAACTAAAATATCATCTAAATTAGCTTCTCTTTTGAATGTTACAACTGGGGCCTTAAGAAATACATTTTTCCTTTTTTCTGACTTATGTAGAATCCGCAAGTATTTCCAAACTATCTTAGAAATATTGGGTAAAAGTTTAAAGTAAGTCTAATGTCTTTTGACCTTTTTGTCTCTATTTTTATAATCTATTAGATAATCTCTTTTTACTTTATCCATTTTTCTTAACTGTCTCTATAATTCTTTTTTTGTATCTTCTTTTTTTAAAAGCTTTGTTTTTAATACATTTCTTTGTTTTACATAGTCACTTTGGTTCTTTCTTTAGAGCATATTCTTCATATTCTTATTCCTAGACCCTTTGGGGTTGCCTTTTTAGTGTGTATTGGAGCAGAGGACATGTGTAAATACTGGTGCATGTCAGTAGGTTTACAGAAGAGGTCAGTCTCAACTGAACCTTCTTCAAGTTTTACTAGAGTATCTAAAAATTCTATTTCTTTTCTTGTCCATCGAAGGTCCACCTTAATATTATTGTGTATTTAATTTGCCATTTTATGAAACTGGAAAAGAGATTCTTGTCCATGTGTCTAAACCTCAAAAATCTCATCTACAAACGGGATATATTCTAAAGGTTCTCTTTCCAATTTTCTAAATAATTGTTCTTCCCATTTCCCCATCTATGTACTGGCAAAGTGCATTCCTAATTTAGATCCTATTGCTCTACCATCGTTTTGTTTGCAATTTTTATCAACAAATGTAATAAACTGTTTTCTAAATATTAGAGGTCAGCACGGGTAGAAAATCCTGAACCGGGTACCAAGGTTGGGCAAAATACTCAAGAAATGTATTTTCAATACAAAATACAAAATACTCTGAAAACAATGTATCAAAATACAAAATACAATTGTCTTTGTAAAATACAATTTGAAATTACAAAATACATTTAATAAACAAAACAGATTAAAAAAAAAAAAAAGATAATAAGGCCTGAACCTGAACATTTTGGAATGCTTTTGGGTGGTTGTTATAAGTGTAAGCCTTTAAAGTTGCCCTTTAAGCAATATGTGTTTTTTTTTTAGCATTTTGATAAAGGACTCTTCACAGACAATTACTGTTCAAAGCACCTTTACTTTTTTGCTGTCAATATGCAGTTTTAAAATAAATAACAATTTTCAACTCTAGAAAGTTTTAAAAAAATGTTGTGGGGGGGGTGGTGGTGGTAAGGGGGAGTAATTCTATAGCAAGCAAAAACCTTTGAATATTCAAACAGTATTTATTTAATGTCTAACATTAGTGTAGTTTTCAGTACACATTGATGCACTAGACTGATGTGTGGCACTGTATAGTTCTCTATCAGTTCTCCTTCAGCAAAACAAGTTTCTGGAAGAGGTCATCCCATAGCCGATTTCTTTGGTGGCTGAAAATCAAGCCAGCAAAAGAGAAGAGTCGCTCAGAAGAATGGCATTAAAGCATATAAACAGCTTCTTTATGAAAGGGTATTGCTCTAAAGATGCCACATCCTTCCTTGGGTCTTCAAGAAAATAAAGGATCTCCAGCTCAGCTTTGTTGTTTGTTGTTGATGGAGTACTTATCTGGGAAAAAATCTTTGCTATCCATAAAAACAAAGAAGTCATCTTCTTCCTCTTCAAGGGGTCTCCCACTAGAAGATTCTGATCTAAGACCCAGTTCTTCAGCAGCCTGAAGCATTAGTTGATGGAATCTTCTGGAGTCTCCAGAAAGACAGTGTGATAGCCAGCGCATCATTGTTGATTTAAAGTTACTCCCAAGATGAACTGCCGCGTGCATGTGCTTTTTTATCGCATACACGACCACTATAATAAATTATATACAGCTGCAGGTTAATATTTAAACTATTACTGACAATGTATTTTGGAGTATGTTGAAATTACAAAATACTCAGGAAATGTATTTTCGATACAAAATACAAAATCCTTCTAAATTGGCATTTGCATTACAAATTACAAAATACAAATGTAATAAAAATACGTATTTTAATTACATGTATTTTGGATACTGCCCAACTATTCCGGGTACCCACCGTGAATAATACCCGGGTACCCGGATCTTTTTCGGGTAATTATTAAAAAAAAAAAAAAAAAAAAAAAAATGAAATGACATATTTTTATGTTTTAGATGCATGATACATATTTAAATACCATATAGTACACAAGCATTTAGTCCCTTCAAATCTGTATACTTCTGTAACATTTTTAATTACTGGAAACATCAAAATAATAATAATAATAATAATAATAAATAATAATAATAATAATAATAATAATAATAATAATAATGTCTAATACAACTCTCAGTTTAAATACAGTTATTAGTGTTAAATGCGCTTCATGCTGCTGAATTCGTTGCGATATATATTGTCCATATTCCGCTGTTGTTCTTTTTAACATGGCTGTTATGCTCAGTTATAAAACTAATGCAGTAGTAGAGCACAGCTATTATGTTATGCACTGTTGCAATAGCTACCGTAAATTGATCCAGCTGGGTTTTGACGGCAGACACAAAAGAGTTAGTGGGATATGGGCGTCTGTGTGGGTATAAGAATGAAGTGCCGTTCCTGATCACTGAACTCTGTCTGTGAATACATAACGATGGCATCCAAGCAAAGCACTCGGTGGAATTACTTTACCAAGCAGGAGAAAACAGAATTTGCAGACTCTGCCAAGGAAATATTTTATTCAAAGGAGGAAACACACTTAGATATTGTGCTCCAAATTTTTATTTTTACTTTATTTATTTGCTCATTTATTTTTAAATAAAGGCTACTTATTTTATCTTTTGGGTAATAAACTATATCCGCGCAATAACTGTAGATAAAGCATTCCGTTTTGGAAGTCACACGGTTATTATTATTAATAGATCACAGAGTTATCGCTGACATAAACCAACAGGATGTTATGTTGTTTTCTTTCCGATTCAGTTCCTGAGAAGAATAGTCACTGCAATTATTATTATTGAGGTGTACTTGCAGCTCTCTGTGTGTTATTGTTTTCTATAAAACAGTAATACCCTGTCAGTTAAGAAAAGGCTAGATGTAAAGTTTGTTTAAACGTTGTCTTTATTACGCCGGCCAGAGACCCGCGCTTACAACTGTACTGTCATACTTTCTACATTTTCTTTAAATTCTCAGATTAATAAATCGATACCCCGGTAGTAAAAAGAAACCTGGGTAGCGTTGGGTAAATGAAAACCACGACGGATACCTCTGTTTATATGTATATATATATATATATATATATATATATATATATATATATATATATTATATATATATATATCTCTCTCTCTCAAGTTATCAGTATTATTCGTAAATGTAAGCTTAAGTTTACAAAAAGATCCCGTCCAGGCTCGACTGCAGAAGTGGTTTATTTTTGCCAGGACTGTATTAAATTGATATTTTAGTTGAAGAATTAATGCCATTTATTCTTTATCGTTTTACAAACGGCTTCCATTGCATTTAGCTATTTTTCCCACTATACATTGTTTTGAGATATACTTGGATGCAGTAGGTGTGGTATGGAATTGATATTCCTAAACTGAAGTACAGAACCTGATAATTTGAATCAGTTTGACATTTTACAGGTAGACTTGCTTTTCAGAAATAGAAATGGGATTTGCTACACTGATTTTCTGAATGTCAGACTTTACATTTTTGAAAAAAAATAAGAGCAATCTTTTTTTGTCTAGAAAAAAAACACCACTGGTACAGAGATATATTATTTTTATTAACACATCCTGCAGCACGTCCTGCTAAGAAAGGCTGTACAGCTCAGTTTTCTCCATGATATTTTTTGGCTTAGCTGTATGCTTCTTGACGGTCAGATCTTTTAAAGCAACAGTAACATGATTACTAGAAAGGTAGTACTCAAATGCGCCATGACAATTTTTACAGAGGTAAGGCTCCTCTATCGACCGTTTTACTTTTAGTAAGCCTAGTTGTAATTGAAATTTTAAACTCACTTAAAACAGAAGAAAATATACAAAACATGGGTCAGAATAACCATAAAAAAACCCACCAGAATGATGCAAGAGGTCAGTAACCTATAATCACCTAAAGATCTTAACACAGCAAAAAAACAAACAAAAAAAAACACAAAAAGAACATTATTTCCCTTTTATGTCCCTCTTCCGTTTTTCATTCTCTTTTGCAAGAATGTATTATGTATATAGATCATCGCCAAAGGCAGTTGGTGCCCAGACCTAATGTGAAGTTCACGAAGCATATCCCTAGCAGTTAAAAGTTTGTACCTATTTAATGATGTTTGCTGCTTGGTCTGTTTCATCTCATCAGTTTGTTGAAAAAGACATTTATATATTGGGTACTGAAAGACAGATGGGGTTTCACATAAATGGGATGGGTGCAAGGCCTCAGTAGGAGTAATTCCATGTCTCAGACATCCTTTGTCCATTTATAGTTCATATCTCTACATTTATGTATGCTTAAGATCATATCATCTATCATGTTAGCTAGACACAATTAAAAATAACATGAACTAAGAATACTCTAGAATTAACATTTTGTTTTATTTTCCTTAAAAATACTCAGTAATTCTTTATTTAAAACATTTGGGGTTGGTACAAGCTGTCACACTCTACATGGTAAACATGATAACTTTCTTTATTTAGAATCAATCTTCACCAAACTTGTTTCATACACTCCTAGCCGCTTACAGAGGTTTCAGATTGCATTTGTTTGCAATCCATAAAACTTTCTAACTAAACACAGGGTACCATAAAGAAAACTTATTTTTTAACCTTCATTAACCTCAGAAACAAACTGAAACTATTCTGCATTCTAAACTCCAATGAATAACCACTTTAAAACTACACTCAGTATCAAAATAAACATAGAAAATTCTCCTTTCATCATCTTAAAATCATCAAAGTTCATCAAAGTAATTAATAATACGACCACTCATAAAACACAAAGAACCAGTTCATGTAAGAAAAAATTTTGGTTATGTGCACAGTATACTTTGTTATCAGCTGATAAAACCCATAAGCTATAACCTGTTGCCATAAGCAAGCCCAGCTGTGCTTTTTCAGCAGTGCTACAAATATCCCATTTCCTAAAAGGAGAAGGCACCAATTACACTAATTGTGTAAACAATAACCCTTCATGTAACAGCTCTAGTCCTAATGCATTTAGCCATTTAAATACACATTCTGGTTGCTTAACATGGCCGCATAAACCATAAACCACACAGAACATTTTGCTTTCAATGACTGTATGCTATAATCTGGATTTTATCTATTTATTTGTCACTTGCTTCCTTCCAATGCTGACACAACCTGTGTCATTCAGAGGTTCAGACTTTGGTCTCAGAACTGTCTCAATGCCTTATCATTGCTACTGAAAAGTTAAAATATGTGATTTGGCCTGACATTAACTGACAGCATGCATGTAAGAGAGTTAACACATGACATTTGTCTAAAAAAAAAAGCAGACTGCTGAGCTAGACTGATTTGTATTAGTGGTGTACAGGGGCGCTGGAGCTGGGGTGGTGTACCTATAGGTGGTAAATCTAAAGGTTTTATGAAAGTTTAAAATGTTGCGAAAACTGGTGCATGAAAGCAGCTCATTATTTGAAAATAAATCAAGAAAGTTAAAATCACTCTACATCAAGCAGTGCTTAACCCTACTGTTAGTCTATACCTGCTGATTTCGTTTTTAATTGGCAGTTAAAACAGGAAAATTACAAATTGTGTAGTTGAAGCAGCATCATGCTTCACAATGCAATGAAAGTGTTATGCACAATATTTTAAAGCTTTTCAATTAACTCTGCGAAAATAAAACACTCATTAATAAAAATCCAATGCCTTTAAGTGGTCTGTTATTTGTTATTCTGTTGAAGGAATTGCTCTTTAAAAAATGCAAATTGACTATTATATTTAGCATTTCAATTAGCGAAACAAATATTTCAGCATTATGAACATGCTTAATGATTCGTTCGTGGCCTATCGTATTTTCCTCTGCATGTCAGCAATCCATAAGGATCTTTTGACAACTAATCAATTCTATTGCAATCTCATAAAAAAAAAAAAAAACATTCTAGTGTGCCCTTTGATGTTGATTTCTTTGTGTTTTTTGTGGCTTTTCATACAGGTATATTTCCTAAGGAAATATAGCTGGGAGGGGTGGGTGGGAGAAAATAAGTTCTCATTGTTGTGAAAAGGTTTGTTTAAATACCAGAAATTGGTGTGGTTTGTCAGGTCTTTGCAGTTATTTATTTTGGATAGTTTGATTAGTGTTTAAAGAAGAAGAAAAAGTTCTGATTCTTGCTTGAAGGCGCTAATACAATTATTATTAGAGTGTCTGTGAAGCTGGTGCTTTGTCTGTTAACACAGAACTCCCTGCGATTATTCGAAGGAGACGCCCCAAAAACAGGATATTAATTCTGTTTCTACGATAGATCTCTTCTCCCAGCAGAATGACGTTTTACAACATTATATATATATATATATATATATATATATATATATATATATATATTATCTCGGAGACTCGGATTCCTAAGGAATTTTGTTAAAAAATGGTGTGAATGTATGTATGTATTTTTTTTTTTTTTTTAAAGAGTAACATAACCAATATAACTAACATAATCATGCATATTTGTATTTTATTTTGTGGACATTTTTTTTTTCTTTTAAATTCTGTGTAATGGGTGTTGAATGATTGTTAATTGTCCCTTCTATTTTGCTTGCTTAACTTTTTTTTATTATTTGCAGAGTATGGTTTGCAGAACACATTTTTTGTGCGTGTGCTATACTCACATATAATGTCTGTCAGTTGTAATGACACCTGTGGACAGAGAAATAATGAATCTTGGTTATAAATCTCCCTCCTGACCTGTGAGGGCGCTGTGTAAAGGGAACAGAGTGCCCTGGACTGGATGGCCTGACAATTCATTCCCAGGGATAGGTGGAAGTCGGCCATCTAGAAAGGGGGCGGAGCTACGGTACACCAAGTCATCGACCGAGAAGGGAAGTGATGTGGCAACCGCAGATTGGTGGGGAAACGGTTGCACTCGCTAACCAAGGGGGTGTGACCGACGATACAAAAGAGAACGTAGCGAGGTGATCTCTTCCTTTGTTATGGTTAAGCTGAACTGGAAGGAGTAGTGTGGAATTATCATTAGTGTTTTGTTTGTTTTGTCTTGTCTAAAAATCTACTTGTTTGTTATTATTAGACAGCTAACATGATCGAGAGCTGTCACTACAGGCCAGCACTAAACCCAGACAACACTGCACCTTTAATCACGAATATATTGTAAATCACCACAAGCACAATATAAATCACCCTGGACTTGTGAATGTGTTTTTTTGTGTGTTTCCTATCTGTGTTTATTATTTTCAAAATGTGTCTTATTATTTTGGGACTGCAACCCGTCGCCAGGCCAGGATTATAAAAATGAAACCTGTTTGGATTGTGAACTTTGTTGTCTGTCTTCTCTTTCACAATCACATCATCACTACACCTGCACACTGCACTTTGCCACACACCCCAAGGGGTCAGAGAACCGAAACCTGAGGGATGTACTTACATGAGTGAGTCTTTCTGGTTAAAATGCACACAAATATCCCAATAGCACCGCATCATGCTGCCAGAGTAAAAAGAATAAGAGTTGTATTTTATCTTGTAGTTAGTCTGCTTTTTTTGTAAAAACAATTGCGCCTGCTTGTGATATTCATTGTGGGTGGGGTTTACAAAGCAGTACAGTACAGCTTAGATGTGTTTTGCTGCTGCATGACTGGGTAAAATGCTTACAACATAATATTAAATGGAAGAAGATAGGAGGCACACTAATAAATTAAGTGAGGAGGAATAATGATTAGATAACACAATGCTTTGTTTTGTTAGATTTATAATTAGTTTGTTCAGTCTTTATTTGACCAGTTGATCCTCATTGAAACTAGAATCTTACAGACCATATTTTTGTTTGCATTGGTTTAATTTTCAAATACTGTCTATGTTTCTTATCTGTTACCCATCAAATGGTTTGGAACTCATTTGTACAGTATCATTCTTGGCCTAATCTGAATGCCCATGTTCTTGTGCAGTTCATTAGTCAACTGTCTTCTGAATCTTCATCCATCAAAACAGCACTGTATGTCCCAGAAATAATTTCAAACAATTTCATCTTTATTCCTTGCCTCATTCTGTTTACTCCATCAGTGTCATTCATCAGAGTCTCCATCAGAGTCTTGATTACAGTATATACAATGCCCTTTGTGTGTGTGTTGTTTTTTTTATTTTGTTAAAATAAAAAGTCCTAGGAATTTAACAGTTTTATTAAAAAAAACATACAAATATACAAAAAAACCCACTGAAAATTGGTGCAAATAATTAATTCCATAGTTTTTGGCAACAATATTGGT
Source organism: Polyodon spathula (assembly GCF_017654505.1). Lineage (NCBI taxonomy): Eukaryota > Metazoa > Chordata > Actinopteri > Acipenseriformes > Polyodontidae > Polyodon > Polyodon spathula. The sequence continues at coordinate 85,331,073 of NC_054535.1, forward strand.
GGCAACATTGGACTGAGTTTATGAAAATAGCATTAATCATCTTTTTAATAAACAGTTTACTGTTGGTGTTGACTTGGAAACCATTTGGATTGATATGTTTTTAATAAACATTTACAGTAAAAAAAAAGAAAAGCTAAAAACTTGAAATAAAGGTTATACCTGTAATAGAGGGTTATACAAGTTTAGCATGTTTTTTTTGCACAGTTTTGCACTTTTACCATGTCTTTCCATGGTAATACCATGTATTAACCATAATTTACCCTGGTTTACCGTGTTAATTAATACTCCTTAACATGCCTCACTGTTCTTTCCATTGCTTTGCTATGCTTTTCCATGCTTTCACTATGCTTTATTACGCTTTGCTATGCTTTTACTATGGTACACTTTTCTAAAGGTGATTGTGTTTCCTGTTGAGTAGGCAAAGACCCTACACTTTTTCTATGAGGAAGCCCACCGACCATATACACATATGATAAGTCCTATAGGCCTTACAACAAAATATAAAAGTAATTCATTATTTAAATAATATTTTATAAAGTCTGTTTTGGTGGATTGCATATTCATTACTCAAAGAAATGAAAGAAGTAATTTACAAACCGCTAACCAAGATCATGCAGCAGTCTCTTGACACAGGGGTGGTACCAACAGACTGGAAAATTGCAAACGTAATACCGATCCACAAAAAGGGAAACAAAACTGAACCAGGTAACTACAGACCAGTAAGCCTGACTTCTATTATATGCAAACTTATGGAAACTACAATAAGATCCAAAATGGAAAATTACCTATATGGTAACAGGGTCCTGGGAGACAGTCAACATGGTTTTAGGAAAGGGAGATCGTGTCTAACTAACTTGCTTGATTTTTTTGAGGATGCAACATCAATAATGGATAATTGCAAAGCATATGGCATGGTTTATTTAGATTTCCAGAAAGCTTTTGACAAAGTCCCGCACAAAAGATTAATTCTCAAACTGAACGCAGTTGGGATTCAAGGAAACACATGTACATGGATTAGGGAGTGGTTAACATGTAGAAAACAGAAAGTACTGATTAGAGGAAAAACCTCAGAATGGAGTGTGGTAACCAGCGGTGTACCACAGGGATCAGTATTAGGTCCTCTGCTATTCCTAATCTACATTAATGATTTAGATTCTGGTATAGTAAGCAAACTTGTTAAATTTGCAGACGACACAAAAGTAGGAGGAGTGGCAAACACTGTTGCAGCAGCAAAGGTCATTCAAAATGATCTAGACAAGATTCAGAACTGGGCAGACACATGGCAAATGACATTTAATAGAGAAAAGTGTAAGGTACTGCACGCAGGAAATAAAAATGTACATTATAAATATCATATGGGAGATATTGAAATTGGAGAAGGAATCTATGAAAAAGACCTAGGAGTTTTTGTTGACTCAGAAATGTCTTCATCTAGGCAATGTGGGGAAGCTATAAAAAAGGCTAACAAGATGCTCGGATACATTGTGAAAAGTGTTGAATTTAAATCAAGGGAAGTAATGTTAAAACTGTACAATGCACTAGTAAGACCTCATCTTGACTATTGTGTGCAGTTCTGGTCACCTCGCTATAAAAAAGATATTGCTGCTCTAGAAAGAGTGCAAAGAAGAGCTACCAGAATTATTCCGGGCTTAAAAGGCATGTCATATGCAGACAGGCTAAAAGAATTGAATCTGTTCAGTCTTGAACAAAGAAGACTATGTGGCGACCTAATTCAAGCATTCAAAATTCTAAAAGGTATTGACAGTGTCGACCCAAGGGACTTTTTCAGCCTGAAAAAAGAAACAAGGACCAGGGGTCACAAATGGAGATTAGACAAAGGGGCATTCAGAACAGAAGATAGGAGGCACTTTTTTACACAGAGAATTGTGAGGGTCTGGAATCAACTCCCCAGTAATGTTGTTGAAGCTGACACCCTGGGATCCTTCAAGAAGCTGCTTGATGAGATTTTGGGATCAATAAGCTACTAACAACCAAACGAGCAAGATGGGCCGAATGGCCTCCTCTCATTTGTAAACTTTCTTATGTTCTTATGTTCTTGTTAAACAATGCTGCTGTTGATTTCTTTACTTACAGTCAAGAAAAATTGTCTTATGCAGGGTTGTATGACAAACCACCTGTACACAAAAACAGAAGTCCTCTTGCTCATGAAATTCAGCACTCTGATTGGCTAGTAATGCCAAGTTCATTAGTAACACTGAATAATATCAGTAATTAGAATTGAAATAGATAAAATCCATCATAAAACTATGGGGTCAGGTGGAAATCTGTGTTTTAATATTGGCAGGGTTTCCATGCCAATTGAAAACTCAAAAACCTCTCTCAATTGTTGTGAGAATGTGATGTACTACTACAGGAAGTGTGATGCCAAACCATGGTATGACTTAAAAGGGTGGTGAAACTGCCTTCTCGTACTAAAAAGCAGTGCAATTTGACCACAAACTAACATGTCCGAAAGCGCTACCTTATGTTCACGAGACTTCAGCAGTGAAGATCCCATTTGTGGCGTAAGTAAAGGCTGTACCAAGCAATTCTTTATTAAACATTGAGATCTGCTGGAGATAGCCCTCGGCAAGCTTCAAATAGGAAAAGTAACTATACTGTATGAGGATTTTAGAGAGCTCTTCATTCTGTTTTTTTTTTCTTTTTTAATGTGACACCATTTACTCAACATATCAAATTATTGTCATTTTACTCATACAATGATAGTGCTTTACAGTTTGTTTGTTTTATAAGGATTTTCCTGCTGGAAGGCCAATCTCCTTCAGTAGCTGTTTAAGCCTTCACTCCATGAAGCTCCATATTGGAAAACAGAAATAGATCTGTTGAAAATCAAAGTCATTCTCTTGAAAAAGGTTCAGACTCCCTTGTATGAACTTGTATTTGGTTTGAATTATTTTAGAGCTCTACCAGGTAAGAATCAATAAGAAATTATTTGAAAAATATGAAATCCTGTAGTTTTTGTGGTGGTGTGTTTAGCCAAGGCGAGCAATGCCTTTGACTAACTAGGGTTTGTTTAAAGAATAGGAATTAGAGTAGGGGATTTTAATCCCACCAGTAGAGAAGGGTGTGTCAGGGAGAAGGTACCCTTTGAGTGGGAGCAGTGCTGAGCCATTGTTTGGCAAACTTTTATTTTTAGCTGTTTTCCCACTGTGCTTTGTTTTGTATTTTTGTAATTATTTTTTTTACAATACTGTTTGTGTGTTCCTGTAGTGCACTCTACCATTGCTGGTATAGTCATGTGTCATTTTGTTTATAAATAAACGCTACACACTTGAGTGGTGTGCCAATGATGGAAACGCACACCCTATTACACCCCTGCTACAGGGGTATACAAGATGTAGAAAAGGAATCATGTGTGTCATAGGAAGACACCCTCAGATAAAATGTAATTTGCAAATACATCCGACTCATTCTCAGTGTTAAAATTGTAATTGCAGCATTTGTAAATATATCAGAAATGCCAGAAGTAAGCTTAGGTGATATATACAGGATAATATAAAACTATCCAAAGGGTCTAAACAAGAAAGTTATTTCTAGAAAGCTAACTCTTCTGAAGTGGTATTCCAATTGTTTGTAGACTAATAAAACACATTTACTGTCAAAGGATGAAATTACATTTAAAAAAATAATATCAATAAAAGCAATCTACTGATTTCTATTCCAACAAGAATTGTCAATTATATATTAATATATATATAATATATATATATCTATATATATATATATTATAGAATTATATATAGATATATATATATAACACTTTTAGCACAAGATACGTGCACAAAACATACAGGGACATGTTTATAAATCTTTTACCAATTGTAAATTGACACAACTGACATCACACCATTCTGAAAAGAAAAGAAAAACATTGATATTGCTGAGCTTCAAATAAGTCATGCAACATGTTAATTTACAGCATGAACCTTAGTTGTTTCTTGCTAATTCTGTATCATTAATACATTTGTGATAATAAACCCACTGGTACGGCATTGCATGTTCTGTTCTAGCTTTTTTAAGGTTTATTAATATCAATCTGACATTGATCAAACTTGAATATGAATAGGATCCCAAGTGTAGAGAATAATGTTATTTATTAATGTGTTTAGATATCAAAGCACCTATCCTTGATTTTTGAAGTTACAGCTTATGGATAATCAAACTTAAACATTAATGTAAAAAATGCTAAAACTCTGCAATGAACAAAATTCACCAGCAAATACACTAAATAGAGAGATATACCTTCAAAGTCTGTTCTGATAAATTATATAAAGTTATATATTCAGTTTATGACACTAACTACAGTAAACATGCTATATGCCTGCCATTTCTGCTGTATTTGACAAGTAGAGATGACATGTGCTCTATTAATTCAGAAAAAAAAATCATACAAGTAATTGACAAAAACATGCACAAAAGGTTGGGTAATATAGACTATAGCAGTGTAAAATAAATTAAAAAAAAAAAAACTCACAATATGCCTTTGTTTATTATGCTTTATAATTTAAAATAGAATAGATTATCTCATGTTGAGGGCCTCTATAATGAAACACAGTCCAGCTTAAGATAAAGAATGAAGCATCTAACATGTTGCACCCAAAGTGAAAATCATCGAAAAGGAATGACACATATTTGCCCCCTTTTAAATGGAAAAAAAGATTTTCTGTACAAATAGCAATGAATGAAATTCTGACACTCTGACACAAGAATCACAAGTGAAGATAACAGTTCTCACGTTATTAACAGAATAGGTAAGTAATTAGTTTCATGCTGTACCTTAAAGTGCTGTTTTATATGGTAAAAGATTTGAATTAATTTCCATTGCAATCAATCATCTTTATTCATGGCTATTTTTCTTGTCATTCTTGACACAAGGAGGCCAACTGTGTCTAAATGAGCCCTTTACAATAAAACCACTGTATTTTTTTTTTCTTTCCGAAGGCATGCTGTTGCATGAAAAGCTTGCAAAGATGGTCACAAAAGATAAGTCACCCGGTCAGGCAAAATGTAAAGAAATGTGTAGGGCTGACCAATATGGAAAAAATCTGATATTCCCAACACAATTGTAAGTCTTACAAGAATGAATCTTAAGCCATAGCAGCTTGTATACTGTTCTGGGAGATATACACAAGATAATATCATCATACTGAGTTAAAATTGATAGACAGACATCAATCAATATTACTAGACATTTAAATATAATCAGGAAAAACTGAAACCACACACCCTACAAAAGATAATAACCTCACCTTTATCACATACCTTGGGCTCGTTTCTATATTGCAAAATACTATGTTCAAATACTATAGGTCTTTCATGCAGGTATCACCTATCAGTTAGTCACCAGTTTCTATTTTCTACTCAAATCCTAATCGGTGTCATGTTTCAATATGACAGATAGGCTAGCAAAAACTACCCCCATTCTACATGCCATATATCTAAAACTCCACAACACAAGGAAAACATATATTTTGAATGGTGTTGTAAATCACGTTTGCATAATCATTGAAGAGACAGAAACTATAGGGTTAAATGATATAACACCCTTTTCTCTCTACCCTATACTGTATATGCAATTGTATATATTCCAATGTAATTTACACATTTAGAACTGCACCATAAACACATCACTGTGCCACATAGACTTATAATTTAAAAATAAATACACTGAACAAAAATATAAATGCAACATGCAACAATTTCATGAGGTGATGGTGGCGGATGAATGGTACGACAATGGGCCTCAGGATCTTGTCATGGTATCTCTGTGCATTCAAATTCCCATCAATAAAATACAATTGTGTTCGTTGTCTGTAGCTTATGCCTGCCCATACCATAACCCCACTGTCACCATGGGGCACTGTTCACAACGTTGAAATCAGCAAACTGCTCGCCCACACGACACCATACAGTCTGTCTGCCATCTGCCTGGTACAGTTGAAACTGGGATTCATCAGTGAAGAGCACACTTCTCCAGCATGCCAGTGGCCATCGAAGGTGAGCATTTGCTCACTGAAGTCGGTTACGACACCGAACTGCAGTCAGGTCAAGACTCTGGTGAGGACAACAAGCACGCAGATGAGCTTTTCTGAGACGGTTTCTGACAGTTTATGCAGAAATTCTTCAGTTATGCAAACCCACAGTTTCATCAGCTGTCCGAGTGGCTGGTCTCAGACAATCCCACAGGTGAAGAAGCCGGATATGGAGGTCCTGGGCTGGCGTGGTTACACGTGGTCTGTGGTTGTGAGGCCAGTTGGACATACTGTCAAATTCTCTAAAACAACGTTGGAGGCAGCTTATGGTAGAGAAATGAACATTCAATTCTCTGACAACCGCTCCGGTGGACATTCCTGCAGTCAGCATGGCAATTGCACGCTCCCTCAAAACTTGAGACATCTGTGGCATTGTGTTGTGTGACAAAACTGCACATTTTAGAGTGGCCTTTTATTGTCCCCAGTACAAGGTGCACCTGTGTAATGATCATGCTGTTTAATCAGCTTTTTGATATGCCACACCTGTCAGGTGGATGGATTATCTTGGCAAAGGAGAAATGCTCACTAACAGGGATGTAAACAAATTTGTGCACACAATGAGAGAAATAAGCTTTCTGTGCGTATGGAAAATTTCTGGGATCTTTTATTTCAGCTCATGAAACATGGGACCAACACTTTACATGTTGCGTTTATATTTTAGTTCAGTGTAAATACTACACAGATGTTGTTCTACAAAACAGGATCACTGGAATATTGATGATGTCTGTCAATTATCCTCCCTTTTCAAGCGGTACTTGCACTAGCATTTTTAGATTAGAGACCATGTCAATCTTCAGTGATAATCGCTATGAGCCAATGCCCTCTAATGCTTAATTTGTCTTAAATACATGCATTCATTAGAGCAGCCATGTTTATCAAAGCTTAAGGAGGGTAATGACTGTGATCCACCTGTCGTATTTCTAGGGCAGGTAAACAATTGTCGGTGGAACAGGTAATATGATCAAATGTGTGAGCAACTTAATATAGAAAGGCTACTTCTTTTGTATATTCTGTAACTAGCCTGATACATCATTGTATAGAAAAAGCCCCTTGATATGCTTTTATTGGCATTTTTGATGATTATAAGTCACTGCCTAAAAAGTTAAATATTCTCTCTAATGTTCTGTTCCTTCCTGTGACGGAAAGATGAGTTCTGGTGATGAATCTTCCTCCCGACCTGTGAGGGCGCTAAAGAACGGGAGGAGAAGTATCTCTAAGGGCTGGCCTGACAGTTCGTTTCCGGGTCAGGGAAGTGGGTCAGCCTGGAGAGGAGCGCGACTCTGTTGTAAGACCGTATTGATTTGAAAGGTAAACGAGAGGCAGCTGCAAGTAATAAGGCAGCTGCAACCGTTTATCTCGATATCATGCAGGATTACATATAGGGGCCAGGGTAACGCTGATCTTCTCCTTCGTTTGGGTTAACGTTAGGAGAGAATCACTGAGAGAGGAGCTCTCAGAGTATTTGTGAAGAGTGTTGTACGTGCTGTGTGTTATTTTCTGTCTGTCTGTAATTGTCTGTCTTTGTCGCACTAATAGACAGTTAACGCACATCTCTGGAGCTGTCGAAAGGAGAGCACTATCCGGAGCACCACTGCACTGAGCACCTGCACGTTTTCGATCACCCAGGACTGGTGACCGTACCATTGTTTTTGTTCAGGACTGTGCCCTTGTTTTCATTATCCCGGTGCTTTACACATTGTTGTGTATTGCCGGGGATTTATTATTTTTGACGGTCGCCAGACCTGGAAAAGAGCAATAAAGCACTTATTCACTGAATCACTGTTGTCTGTTCATCACTCCTGCACCGCATCACCGCGACATCTGTTCCCCTTACCAACCACTTTGCCACACTTCCTTATGTCCATTTTCTTTTCTAAGGCAAACTTCAGCATCCTTGCTAGAAATTCATTTGGATGTGTTTGCAGTTCTTTGGGATGCACAAATTAGAAGTCTACAACTTCCCATTATGTAGAATCCAGCTGGAAGATTATGAAAACCAATTTAAATGCAAATGTTGTCTGTCCATTGTTACGATTCCTTTCATAGCCTAAACAAATTTCACAGAGGTAAGCAGTCATTTTCTAAAAATCTTTCTCCAAAGATAACTTCAAGTAACAAAAATAAGAGCAAACAAAACATTTTCCATATATTTCCATGATACTAACTGTGACAGAGTGCATATTCACATAAACAATTTTGCTTCCGAGTGGATTCTATATAATTTCATTTTCTGAATTTTAATTTGTAGTAGTGACAGAATCAAATAAGTCTACATTTTTTTTTTTTTTTATTAGCTGTAGTTTCTATAGCATAATAATGCACTACTAATTATATATATAGTAACGTAGCCTCTCCGTACTCTGCTCGTTTGCCCTTTAAAACATAGACCCAGGCACAAGAATTGCATAGCGAAACACTTTTGTGCACTTTTATTTTTACAAAACAAAACCCTGGCTGAAACTTAGAGCCTAACTGCACGTTAAATCATCCCTAACTATCAGACTGGACGGCTAAGGATTTTACCAGTCACAAACACTTTACACAATACCTTGCTTTTAACACACATTTCTCTTCATAAACCAACTCCCTGGTGATCTCCCTCTAATGCTTCTGGAAGCTCTCTTTTATAGCATGTGGCTGTTCCTAATTGACACCAATTATCTCGTTTAGGAACAGCCACATTCTCACATGTTTATGGCAGGACCAACCACGTCCAAAAAACAAACACACTCATATATATATATATATATATATATATATATATATTGAGAGGAATGGTAGTTCCTCGGACAAATTAGAAAAACTTGTTTGAAACTACCATGAGTCTCTATACAGCACCAACAGTTTTGCTGTTTTCATGATGTTGCAGTGGCAAAACTAAATCACTTAGAATTGTCATCTGTACTAGTATAAAAAAAAAATATATTTTTTCTAAATATATTTATTCCTCTATGCATTTTTAAGCATTTGTTTATTTCTACCTAATAAATTATTTATTTATTTAATTTTTAGTTCAATGAGGAACTACAATTTATCAGAGATTTAGACAAGGAAGCTACATGCTACTCTTGTGTACAATTCTATTCCATGGTATCCAAACAGGAAACTAGATATTTTCAAACAGGAAATACAGCATTTCTAGAATCAAGAAGAACCTTCAAGTTTTCAGCAAAAGCTGGTCAGGCATGGATGTAAGCTTAAAAAACTGCCCAGTGTAATAGCGGGCTAACGCCATGTGCTCTTCAAGGACGTCATGTTTTTAAGTTCAGCTACGGTAATCTTTTTTTTTTTTTTTCTATGATATGTTCTGTTTTAAAACCTAAATGCATTGTTTAATGTAACTGGTGTAGATATTGGTAGGGCTGATAAAACGGCAACTGGTAGTAGGGGAGGCGTAAAGATTGCCACATCCAAGACTGGCCAAAATATAAAGAATTAATGCATATAATAGCAGACTCAGTCGCACACATAAATGTGGCAGAAAAAAAAAGGAATGAATTAGTGATGTGTTTCCTTTTCAAGACAAAATGTTTTCCCCTATATTCCATCCTAGAAAAACATATAAAGAGAGAAGGACCGCAAAATGGGAGGGAGCATCTTTGAAACAAGGCTGGGGTCTGGTCGGACAGTGCTTGAATGGTAACAAATGCCAGTCAAAAGGAGTCGAAACGCAGTGTGACAGAGAGGGTGAGGTTACTTGGCCATCCAGGGAAATATACCAGACATGTGGTACTCAAGCGTGGACATAGTGTGGGGCCAACACAATGACCCGTCACTAGTGCAAGCTTGGGGGCAGGTTCGGTCTATTGAAGGTAAGGATGTTGATGGCGCAGGGGCGCTAGTATATCCACACTTCAGTATGAAGGGGCAATTACTGTATAGGGTAAATCTAGCCGTGGGGCACCTCATCGTTGACAAGACAAGGGAGTGGATATTGACTCGATTTTATTGGATAGGTCTTCATACTGATGTGCCAAAATATGTAGCAACATGCCCAGACTGCAAGTGAATAGGACCATGAGAGACACAGAGAGTTATGTGTTAAGAGAGATATTTGTTTTGTTTTTGTTTTGTTTATAATTGTTAGTTACTGTCTTTGTTTTTGAACCACCAGACAGCTAACACGAATCCAGAGCTGTCGCCTTGGGCCAGCACAAAACTGGATCACCATTGCACTAAAACTATCACGAACTATAATAAATTGTTATCACCCACTATCAGCACTACTGAACGCACCAGGACGGATGATCGTGGCAAGTATTATTGTGTGGCAGATAACTTGTCTTTATTATTTAGGGCGGCAATCCCTGTTTTCTGTACTCTGTGTTTTACATATTGCTGTGTATTACCGGAGCTTATTATTTGGTCGCCAGACCAGGAATACAAAGTAAAGCACCCTTTTTCCAAAACGGATTACAGTTTCCTTCTGTGTGATTATTCCTGCACTGCATCACCTCTGCACCTGTTCATAATCAGCAGCCACTTTGCCACACACATTTAAAGCTTGGGACTTCTTGTCTGTAGCTTGGTGTTGTTTACATTATTTTCAGTATATTTTAAGTGATTGAAAGCTGAAATTGCTTTTTTTAAAAACACACTTTTCTTATACCAATACAGTATTGGTGAGCGATAATCAGTTTGTTTGAAAACCAGGATTTAATCACTGATAATAGGTACACAGGCGGCGATTCTATGAGTGCTGCAGGGCTTAAGCACCATTGGGGGAAAATAAGGTCCTGCACAGTGCAAATAAATCACCTGTTCTGTCAAATTATTGTGTGGATGCGTCACAAGCAGAACTGTTATTGCAGCATTTAAAAATATAAAATCCATTTATACAAAGACTCCCAGCTTTCTTGAAAAGATCTGCATTTCCCTTGTTTTTCTTATGTATTTGTTTTGCTCTCATTAGTATCTATAGTAGGTACAGCATCTGTCAGTTCTGACAGATTCTACTGTACTTGCTAAAGTGGTCTTCTCCCACTGCTAATTAAAAAAAAAATAGCCACCTAGCTATTTCATCCTGAGGGCTCAACCTGCGTCATGCCTACTGTAGATTCCTGTAACCAGATCCAGACTGCCGTGCTTGATCGTATGCCTGGAGAGAACATTCATCTTATGGACTGTGGACTGTCATTGTAACTTCCAGAGAAATGTGCTGAAAAAAATGAATGTCTACAAGTCTGACTACAGTCGTACAGCTGGACTAGAAACTACCATACAAGTCAAAATAGGCTGCAAACTGGTGCTTTGGAAGAACATTGACATTGCCACTGGTCTCATCAATTGGGCAATAGGGAAGCTATAGGCAAGCTGTTTCCTACTATCTGGAAAACAGAAGTATGGTCAGAACCATAACGATCTCATTCAACAATGGAGCCACCAATACCTTTGAACGTTTACGCTCAAAGTTTGAAATCATGGACAGTGTCTACATTGTTTGAGAGCAGTTCCCAGTCATTGGTGCTCATTCAATCACCGTTCACAAATACCAGGGTAAGACTCTAAAAACAATTAGGATGAATTTTGGTATCTCCATTTCCTCCTATAGACAAAGTTTTGTTGCACTTTCCAGAGTTACATTCTTACGCGGTGTCCACCTTATCAACTTTTTGACCCCACCTGCATTAAGGCACCTCAAACTGCAGTTGCAGAGTACAATAGGCACAGAGGGATTTATTGCCCTAAGTTGATAAGTTTGAAGGAGAACAACATGCACAAGGGACACAAGGTAAAAGATTGAGGGCATTTCATTCACCTAGCCATCACTAATGTTCAGGAACAGCAAAAGCCTCAATCTTCAAAGAGAACACTTGCAGTTACACATCCAATCAGAGGCTTGAGCAACCCAAATTTTACCTCATACTATGCAAATGAAACACTGCAGTTCCTTCTTCACTTGCAGCCTCTGTAGGATTCATTAAAACAGTCAACAAGAGGCTATCAGGAGCTTTGTTCACAACGACGAACACTTGCTATACACTGCATCTCTAACTACTGTGGATATTTGTCACTTCTTACGAGAACCCTTCAATAGAGGTGAGCTGCAAGATGTTGCAGAGTTTCTCATCAAATTGTGTGAAATTTGTCCTGAAGTATCTCGCATGGTTTCAGTCACAATAAGTCATGACGTTCCATGTACTAGATGTAATTACTTCAAACCGACAGGTGTTGCATGTTTACCCTCTACATGTACCTGCTGGTACAGATTCCATGTGTTTGGAAGAATTAATTTATAGAAATGACAAATGGGCAATGATTCTTGGTAGCAAATGTAGGCAATGCAAAACTTCTCCAATCATGAAACTCATGAATCATGGAGCGATCAAAAAAAAGAAACCAAGTTAGAAGCAACAATTGTGTGAATGTTGGGCCCCAGCACCTTTCCAATTGTGCCTATTTGCTTGATGCTTGACAAGGTTGCCCCAATTGCTTCTCCTAACTTTGGCTTGTGTGTTTGATATCACCACTTTAAATGGCTGTTCAGTTTTTTCTAACTTGTTTTTTTTTACATAGTTTTTGTTATAGATATATATACACAGTGCTCCCTCGCTATAAGGCTCTCGGTTATAACACGCCTCGGATATAAAGCTCCTACATCATGTCCCCCAATTCCCTATACTAGTGATTCATGCAATATTTCTACTTTCCTGATGTATTTCATTTTTTGCTGCGAGAGGAGCTGCGGCTTTCTTCGGGAGATGAGACACTTCAGTTTCGTTTCAGCCTCACTCCGGCACCCAAACCTGGGGCGAACCTATTCCCTCTTCCCCTCACCCAACCCGCTCTCCTTCACACACTTGGTTAACTTGTCACTTTGAATTGAACTCCCAACTGTTGTTTAGCCTATTTATAGTTTAAAAACTGCTAATTAAAATGATCCATAAGTGGGAATGTTACCTTTTATTTCTTCTTTTTTTTTTTTTGGAAAAAATATTGCATTGATTACATGGTGCTTTATGCATGGTTAATTCACGGAAAATTACATTTTTGCTTCACTATATGTGCATTATAGAGAGAGAGTTATTTTATTTAGTGTTTTAGTCGGAGGTGTGTTGTTATGTGTTTCAAGATGCCTCCCACCCCCTCCCCTGTTTATATTGCTCTTCGGTTATATATATATATATATATCCCACCTCTGCCACTGACTGCCTCACTGTGTGACCCTGAGCAAGTCACTTAACCTCCTTGTGCTCCATGTTTTTTTCTGTAATTTAAGCACAGATGTAGTTTGGAATTTCTGGTTCGATTCCAATTGGGTCATACTGAAGTGTATTAAATATGTTGTTACTTTTACCCTGTTAACAAAAAATAAACAAGTTAAAAGTTTATGCCAAAACCACAGTTCCTAACATTCCACACCTACACAAACATTCCCTGATTATAATTGGGGAGTAACTAAAAAGTTCAATAAAGTATCAGATAACCATGAAACAGTATAGAGCATTGTGAGGAGTCAATGGACCCTTGTAGTTTGCAAATCTATTAGACATTACATTTAAGCTTAAACTGTCAATTACTCAAGCATTTACGCCAAAACGATTACATTGCCAGAGAAATGGCTTTTACTGCCTTTTGAAATTCTTTGTTTTACAAACAGGGGTGTTTTAAATCTTTCTGCCACTCACATGCTTGTTTATTTTATTTAAGAAATGCCAATGTAACCGACCAAATCCTACAATTGAGCTGCAATGCATCTTGTTTCTACTGTATATTACTTTATTCTTAATCTCTTGAATTATTATTTTATAGCAATAATACTGGTTGGCTGTATTAAATGTATTGTTGTAGTGTTTGAAGGGGAGGTACAGTAGGTATGATTTGGCCTTGGGGCCCTACTCTTTCAGACAAGCCTCCAAGGCGAGTGGATGGGACACCCCCAGAGGGGAACACTTTTGAAGAAGTTGCGGAGGGGAGGCAGCTGAGCAAACCAAGCAAGAAAAAAAAAACAGGAGGCATAACCTTGAGACTGGTTAATGAATGATAGTGGGCCATAGCCATGCCTTCTGAATTTCAACTTTATAACTGTTGTAACAAGCATGTATTAGCCCTTTGCGGTCCATTTATTCAGCACTTGTCAGGCGCATCATGTCCAATTTATTTTCACATGTGCTGTTTATTTTACATGTGCTGCTTAAAATATTTTTTTTCAGAGTAAAACAGGTTTAAAATGCATTGCATGGCAAAAGTACACTCAGTACTGCATCTCCAGCCAAGCCCCACCCCTTGTTTGCTGTATTTTTCACATACCGTTTTATAGATGTGCCTACTGATAAATTCTCTCCTGATCACTTGTTTTATCACCAAACTCCTCAATAATGTGATCCAAGTCACTATTTTGTTACTATAACATCTCAAAAAGCTCTGCAATTGTCTGTGATATTCTTCGAGCGCTGGAAGCAGATGTCTCCTTTGTTTATGTCCGTGTTATCCATGTGGCGCATGGGGCTATCAGATACGCCTTTTTTCTTTGGCTTCATTTGGCTCCTATCAGTCTCACTCGGCCATTGAAACGTTTTCTCTGCTTTTTCCAGAGAAAAAATTAGTAGAGACCTGTGCTTTATGTCTTTTTGATGATGTCGGACCTGGTCCGACATTGGAATTCAAAGGGTTAAAAGTCTTCAGTGTTACATTACAAAGTCCTGACAACACTGCGTTATTGTCACTTAGAAACCTGTATCACCCACTCCGAGCACTACTGCACACACCCAGGACTGGTGACCGTGTTTGTACATTGTGGGAAGGATAACTGTGTTTATTGTTTGGGACTGCAACCCTCTTATTATTTACCCCATGCACTACACATTGTTGTGTATTCCTGGGGATTATTATTTGGCCTCCAGACCTAGATTAAAAATAAACCTTTTCCAACTGGATTATAAACTCTCTGTCTGTTAATTACCCACCGCATCACTCCTGCACCTGTACACAATAAACCACTTTGCCACAATATGCCATTATGCTTTCCAACCACACTTTCTCTCTGAAGCGTTCCTAAATGTAACAATGCACATAATTACTGTATGCGCTTGCTTTTAATTTTATAATTTAGTCAACTGTGACCAAAATAATCCGTGTGCTGCTTTGTACTTTACACATAATAGTGTGAATTAACAATAATAACACAAGAGTGCAACCAGCCAAAAAATCTTTTCAACATTTTACAGTATTGAACCGCAAAAGTTTATTTATTAAAAAGCTAAGTGGTGTAGCAGACTACTTCACAAGCTTTTAATAAGATTTAACCTCTGAATTTGCAACTGTTTTTGTATCTGTTTATTATCCCAGGATTTGTGTTGTTAATAATCATTTACTGCAGTTTCTGTACTGGATATTTGGGATGTTTAACCCACCAGTATATTTTCTTTGAGCACCTGTGAGCACAGATCAATTTCTGTAATGAGCCAGTTCAAAAATGAGCCTAACAGTATGCATTTTATAATAATTACTTTGTGATTCATTGAAGATTACTTTCAAATACTCAGCTCATGAAAAAGTATACTAAAGCCCAACGGAAGCCCTTTCATACATATTTAATTTATAGCTTTAATCTGGGTGAATTATATCACATTTCATTTCTCTAACCCTGTGAATAGGTCATTTCATTTAGCTCAGGTGTCATAAACATATATCTTAAATCTTAGCAATTATTTACTATAATTTACAGTTTTATTAACGGCAGTAAAATACTTATTTGAAACCTCTTGTGATATTAAAACAATTCTGTGAATTTTAGGTCAAATGTTCTGCTTTATCTTTCAGTGAACATCCCCCAACTTTCAGCTGAAAACATTTTAAACGTTTGTTTACTTTCATATAGTTTTCATCACACCATTGTGGAGCAATACATAAGCATCAAAGATGATTGATGATAAACCAAGACCATTTTAAAAGACAGACTGTCATCTCAATGACATCTTATGAAGCCAAAAACTAAATTGATTTTTTATCTGTTTGACATGCTTTGAAAATAGTGTCAATATGTCACTGTTATTATATCTGTAATTACCTAAGATGGTACGCCTATCATATAAAATATATGTCTGAGCCCTTCCAAGATCTTATCCTGCTGATGATATATTTGTGATATGGTGATCATGAATGCATGTAAAAAAATTCTGAATTGTCCCCCACTGAATCTGTTATTTCTTTAAGTTTGAAAACTGGATTCTTTTTGGTATTTTTGATTAATATAACCAACTTATTTTTAAATTGTTTTTTTCTTTGCTGTATAACCAGAGAAATAAATTGCAAAAGAGGACAGGACAAACATGAAAAACTGAAGAAAATTAATTTTCAGAACCAATTTCTTACTGCAGTATATATTTTCGGCATGCTAATGCATTACTATATGTGTGAACATTGTTCTTCTAGTTTGCTGTGCCAGCTTTTAGAACTGACAGCGGCAAACAACTAATTGCTAATTGATACTGGTATTGTCCATGCTATGCCATTTGACAAAATATTACAAAAAAACAACACATTTTGTAAAAACAATGTAATTCTTACTTACACTGTGATTGCACTGAAAATACACTGACACCAGATCATCCCTGGCAGGTACTGAAATTAATACTTTTGTAGTGTAACTGATGTTGTATTGATGAATATTTTCCCAATATCATTTTCTTTATTTAGTCAGAAAGCTGCTCCTAGTCTAAGTCAAGTTATAGCATGGGGACTTTCAAGGATTTGTTTATATTTTAGGGTTAACAAATATATAGGGTCATCAAATGTTCGTGTTCAAATTGGCACCCAGTTCAGTACTCACAAATACTTTCTAGAGGGAATAAATCAATACATGTGTTTCATTTTCCAGCCATGAATTTGCTCAAATTGGGGTACAAAGCACACACAACAGGTTTGTTGTGTACTTTTTGTAGAGAATGTAATTGCAAACTAAAGCAAAAAGAAAATACAATGTAATGGTGAACAGAGTTACTATATCCTTCAACACATGAGTCTGTCTAAACTCCATCTATTTTAAGAGCTGTGTACTTATTCTTTTTTTTCTATACAATGTTCTGAGGTCCATTGCGGAAGAGCTTTCTTAATTCATATTGTTGTTGTTGTTGTTGGTGTTGTTGTTGTTGTCGTTAAATTTGCCTCCACCCTTTATCATTCAATGTAAGTGTGACATCCAATTTCTTAATTAAAACATTTCACCTCCAGTGCCTCAGGAACGCATTGTAAATGACATGTTGTATCTCAGTTAATCTTTCCTGTGGAAAATAATTACACACAAATGTAATCATATAAACTTAATTGACTTTGGAAACTAAAACACACCTTAGTGTAGACATGTTCACTGTTTATAGGGAGCACATTTTAAAGTACAAGTAGGGCCTTACTTTGATAGAGTGTATAATGGTGTTTGTGTTGAGAAGCCCTGCCCGTGTAAGTAGTGTGTTTGTGTGTATGATGTAAATAAAGTATGATTATTTTGAATATTTAAGGATTTAGCCCCCCCCCCCTCTGCCATGTTAAATTAAATGTGGCCATTCCCTAATTAGATAATTGAGTGCTAGTTTGCAAATGGCCACATATATGTAAGGGGAACCAGATCCCTTGTTTAGAGGTGGAATTGGAGGAGTGTTGTACAGTGAAGACCATTGCCCAGCCTGTATAGCAAAAGTCTGTGTATTTTTAAGTGTTTATAGCATTTTGTTTAACTTTTTATTTTGGTCATTGTACCTTGTTTATTTGTTCCTGTGTTTTCCCGTTAATTTGTTAATAAACATGCACATTAGCATTTGAACTGCAGCTCTGTGTCTCTGAGTCACCCTCCTGACGATTAACAGCCTTGGCCTTAATGCTATCCTGCTGCAATCACATTGCCATTAATTATGGGAGGTTAAAATAAAGTGGTTATGCATGTGCCTTTTTCTGTGTTTTATGCATGAACAGCTAGCCATGAGCATCTGAAATTTGTAATCGTATTCTAACAGGCAATGCGCTTACTTTCATGTGATCAGCCTGCCCCTGAACTGAACAGTAACACTTGCACTTGATTGCTATGATTATCCTTTACCCTTCATTGTTATCTTCTGTTTTGTGCAAAGGAGGCTTGCGTCTTTCATTCTGACTGCATATTATCCCAGCTAGTTTGTTAGTAGACACATGGTTCAGATATTTCTTTGTTTAATTTGAGGTTTTATAACCTTATTTTACATGGGTTGTGAGAGCTAAAAGGCCCTGCTTTGCATCTTGACACAGTTTCAGGATGCTAACCTCTTAAGTAGATGTCCCAATGAGAATCAAGACCTATTCTTACAAGGGCAGAACCTCGTATAGGTTATAAAAGGCTGTATCACTTCAGTGCAGTATAGAACATATTACCCCAAGCAGGGTGTCTGGTCTCAGTATTCCCAGATCATGGGCCTCTCCATGCAGATATAATTCACACTCTAGGATCTACATATCACAATTTGATATGTATTTTATTGATTAGAAATCTTGTCTACTGTGTCTAAAAAATATATAATGTTTAAATGATATAACACTAAGTGGCTCTCGTTGAATGTGCAATGAAAGGTTCTGACATTAAAAATGTATTTACAGTATTCACACTGGAAAATTCCATAAATGGGATGAAATCATTTGAGGTGCACAAAGTGTTGCAAAACATATCTGCATAGTGGAATGCTTAACGATATGACAATTAAGTTATTTATCTCACATATTAAAAAGAGTCTTGAATCGTCATGTATATTGTGGTCTTTTATAAATATTTATAATACCAATTAAAGAAAACTATGTCTCAGTTTGGGAACCATTTCTAACCTGAACTCATTATCAGCAGATGGCACTTACAAGATCCATATTTTGTGAGCTTGATGTGCTGCACATTACATTTGACCTAGTTTAGCACTTCAAAACAAATTGCTGTGCTTCTTTGCAAAATGACATTTCTTTTAGCTATTTCATATGAAATGGTTTCCCTTTCCTTAGTTTCCTTACAAATGCATCCTCTCTGCAGTGAGCTGTGGGATTGTAGTCCTGGGATAGGTGCTATCTCTGATTGAACTTGACACATTTGCAACATATTTTCATAATCTATGGCCTAGGTATTGCAGTATGGCAGTAAACTTTTGTGATGCCGTTTTGTAGCTTCTTTGATTACATGATGTTAAATAAAAGATCTAAATTATGTTCATATAGTTTTTTATGTTTTTATTGTCTCAATCCTAAAATTCTAGGTGATGCAAAACCTTTGGTCATAGCTGTACACTGTTTTAGCAAAGATGTCAAATTGTGTATAATCATTGATTATCCACATACCTGGAACACAGCTCATATTAGCTTGGTTGACCTTGGAGCTTTCCTCTAGTTCACAGATAGGAGGATAGAGGAAAGATTCCATCTTTTCCTTGAGCAGAAACCTTTGACTGCACCCTGTCATTACCATCTTCTAATTAGAAAACATGTTTTGTTTCCTTGTCATATATTGAAACAACAAGCTTTTATTCCTAATGGAACCTTCTGCTTCATCAGTGTTTGTTATTCCACTCCTGAGATGCCACTGTTAAAGTGCTTTCTTCCTGCTTTTGTGTTTCAAAACATTTGATTTAATCCGTCATGCTTGCATCCATTGAAAGCACGCATACCAACTAGGTCAATGAATATTCATGAACTATGATGTCACAAGAATGGACAGTACCATCTGATCTACAGTAGACACTAAAAATAAATTGATTCAATTCAAGGATTGAATGTATTAAAAATGCAATGATAGTTGAATGTAAATAGAGTAAAGGTACAGTAGCAACTTAATAAAGTTAGATTGTGTTTGTTTATATGATTTCTGTTCAAGGTGGCATACTTTTATCTCTCCTATAATCTCATTATACAGTTCTTTGACTATAAAACAAAACTTGCCAACTCTTTTGAAGACATTTCAAGTTAAAATGCTGATTTTATACCAGCGCTTAAACTATTTCCTTGAATGTTTTGTGCTGTGCATTTTTTACAGTGCAATGTTAAGCCTCTGTTTAGGATGTCTTGCTTGTTCTTTTTAACTGTGCATCACAAAATATAAATGGACAGTTTATGTTTCTTAATATCCAACAAAGCCTGCTTCTTCACCATCTTCTCATAGCCAACATAATAACTCAGTGTGACACTATATGATTCTGTTTTATTCTGATTATTCAGGTGAATCTCATTAAATCTGCAATCTGGTTTGCCACCAGCCTATGAGTAATGATCCGATTGAATAAAATATAGGAAAGTAATTGAAGTAGACAAACTTTTCAGATAGTGCCTTTCTCAGTGTGTATGAATTATGAATGAATGATGTGATTAAGTTATGGATGAATTATGTGGTAGGCTTTATAAACAGACATCAGTAATTCGGCGCATTATGCCTATTATTCCCATTTATCATAATCACAATTATATATATATATATATATATATATATATATATATATATATAAAATCCAGGGTTGGCAATGGAACATGAAACAAGCAATGTGATTGAACGAGCAAGATTCCAGCTGTCTGTATATTGGATTGATACGGACAGTTGCAACCTTGTCACATATTCAAATTCACTGTACTGCCTCACATAATTTAATAGCCATTTTGTTTACAGTTACAGATGTACCTTTACTAAAAAACTAAGTGACCAATTATTAGCAAAAAAACCATTAAGTAATAAGTATACATGCCGATTTGGATGAAGAACAATTCAATTAACTGGAGGATTGCAAAACAGAAAAAAAATACCAAAAAATAAATAAATAGCTGTCTTTATACCCACTCAACCCGACTTTGTCACTTCAATGAATGTCTTTTTAGTGGTTTGTAAACGCTACTAAAAAAAACCAAAAGACACTTCTGCACATTATCAACCCTCTCTGACACAGACCTTGAACCACCCAGCTGCCCATTTATTTGAGCAATTTCCATGTTAAAAATTCTCCCTTTTTTGCAGATTTTTCATTCTTAGCCCTCAAATAAGCAATTTGGACAGTTTTCAAAGCTATTTTGATATATATATATATATATATATATATATATATATATATATATATATATATATATATATATTACTGTGATTATGATAAATGGGAATACAGTATTTCAATAGAACTAAAATAACAAAACAACAATGTATTTACAATTGTAGCATTATAATGTAGATCACAACATAACAGCAACATAACATAACATAACATAACATAACTTTATAGAAAAATATATGACCTTATTCTGAAGGAAGTAAAAAGACACAACCAAATTTTCAGGAAAGAATATAATATTTTATAGGCCCATTGACCACCCAATTTTAGTTTTGTATGGTCTAGCTGAGAAGTCATAGTCCTGGTGACACATGCCTCTCCACACAAGATACTTCCATGTTACTTCCCCCCTTCTGTGCCATGACAGCCTCCTTTTGATTCTGTAGTAGGTGGAACTTCCTGTTCCCCCAAACCAATTAACAGAGGCTAGCATCTCAAACTGGATGCTTCCTAAAACAAATTGTTATGAGATTCTCCTGGAACTGATCTTGCCTTCTTTGAAACACAGCTGTTTTTTTTACAAATGTACGAATCAATCACCTCTCTTTTTCCAGACTAATTTACTATCTTAACAACATTCTGTCTGCAATATCAGTACTAGAGCTGGCAAATCTATAAAATTTCACATGGTAAAAATAGTTACCAGTGAACTGGCCTTTTTGTACACTACTGCTGTGGATTGAATTAGTTTTTCATGCACTGCTGCTGTGAATTGAACTAGTTTTTCATGTTTTCTTGGTCCAAGCACTGATTTGTCTAGTATTCATGCTATGAGTACAAAGTCTTCTTAAGAGATTGATTCAAGATCAGATGTAAAACCAGTTGAAATTACTGAATCTGCTTCATAGGTATGATTAACTGGCCAGCATTGAACATATTTTTTTAATTAGATGAAGGATTATGTTATTTGTTCATATTTGCAGAGTAACCACAGGGTGCCACATAAAGGTCTGGAAACATTTAATAGATTAATAAACAAACAAATAAGAACCAAGGTCATATGTTAGTTGGTCTGCATTGATTCCAGCAATAAGCATCTCCAAACTATTTATAGCAAGACTTGATCATTTAATTTATTTATTCCATAGATTACCCTTTTCATATCAAATCATTTTGATTTTGCTTTGAAGTGAATTGTGTCTTAGTCCTACACAAGACAACCTCTGATTCGAACTTGGCAAATAAATGTATACCCTGATATGAACAGCAATCACAGCTAATCTAGGGCTATGGAAAGTTTTTTTTTTTATTTAATCTGTCTTGATTTTATACATATTTTAGAATAAGAAACTGTTAAGCTTATATTCTGCAGAAAAGACAACATTTACACTTATAAGATTGTTTTAGAACAACACTACTGTATACTTCAGTCATAGCACATGTTTTATCATTGGCTTTGAGCACATGGTTTATTTTGTTTTTCTCTTGGCTCTGCTCTTTACGCTGGCTGTTGCTTTCCAGTGGGAGACAGGGTTTGAACAAATCTCCAGCAGGTCTAGCGAGATGATAGCAAATTCACTGAAAACAGACAAGGGATTTGAATACTTGCCTAATAAAAAGTGATTAAAATATGTGTTCAGGTATCCACAGGGAAGACGACCATAAATCAGACAGGATTAAGCATCTGGAGATGATGAATATTTCATAACTTAGTTAGACTCCTACTGATAAACAAAATGCCAGTGGCTGGAAGCTCTTGTGAGGATCTCCTGCAGCAGGGATTAGAAGGACATGTTGTCACAGTGGTCTTACCAGAGTGCAATTTACATTCCATAGACGACAATAAGAAGCAGGAATGAAACCGTAGAAGTAACGACACTGCCTCTGTCCTAACAATGTCAGAAGGAACACATCAAATGAATAAAAATGTTACATTATTAGCATTTTTTTGTGTTTTTTACTCATTCTATTTTGATTCATGTTCAACTCCTGTTTGACGGTGATCACTATGATCTGAAATTACTAATATATTCCTACTGACAGAGTGTTGGAAGTAGAATTGTGTTTGTAAGATGAAATTGACCTGTGTAGCATTCTGATTTTACTAAAAAAGAAAAAGAAAAAAACACATCAACCTTATTACAGCAGAGTTGTGTGTGGTATTAATATGTAATGGATGGTGAGATTCCGTTAATTTTACTGGTGGGGTAACGGCTCCCTTTTGGGTAGGGGGGTTTTCAGTGTCACTCTCTCCCTATCTCTCTTGCTATTCTGTCTACATCTAAGAGCTAATTTTATATTTTGAATTCACAGGGCAGGAGCCAGGCTACCTGTAGAAATGTCGTCTGACTTCTCGGACCGTTGGGACCAAGCCAGTGAATTATAGATTTCCAAAGCTGGTGCGGAGATGCACAACTAGAGAGCCTGAAACGAGAAGATTGCTTTGAGTTATGAAGGGAGACCTTATACATACACCAACACTACACTACATACAACACTACAATAATACACTACATACAACAGATAACACATAAAATATGCACAGGGGCGGGGCGCATGGCCAACGTGTACTATAAAAGCCATAATCCAGTCCTGGTTGAATGGGGTCAGATTAATTCTGTTTTGAAAGAAGGTCAAATAGGCGGTCCTGCCGGTGAAATAAAATGATCTGGTAGAAGGAGCCAGTGCTGCAGCCAAGTATACATGCGCTGTATTGAGTAGTTTGCTGAAACTTGGGTTCAGTTGAAAATTAGTTGGTTGATCTGGGGTGTCACTTGTGGAATTGGCAGAGCTATAGGGACCAGCCTGTGAAATCTGGAGAAAGAGCATCAGCTGCATTATTATTAATGCCCAGTAGATAATGCACTTTGATTATTTAAATGATGTGATACTGAAATCCATATTAACCACCGCAGCAATTGCATAATAAGAGGGGAACTGGAATGGCCTTTATTGATAATATGAACTGTCGATTTGTTATCGCAAAAGAAAAGTATTGATTTATTTGGTCAAAGATGACCACATAGATGTGCTGGTGCGATTAGGTAAATTTCAAGAAGAGCTATGGATTTTAGACGTGATGATTTTGGATTTATTGTGGCCATGCAGTAGAAAACCATTGATTGCTTAAAACAACTCTGAATCCCTTAAATGAGGCGTCCCTAAATAAAGCCAGATCATGCAGTGATAAAATGAAATCTTCATTGAAGAGAGGCCGTTCCAGTGCTGTGTGAGAGCTGACCACATTTTAATGTATTTTCTAGCTTCTGATGAAATATCGATGTAGGAGTCCAAGTTTTTTGCTGTTGATGAAAGAGCAAGTAATCAAGGTACAAATGCCCGACCTTCATGTTTGTTTTACTGATCTGAAAGTTCTGGATAAGGGTACGGATATTATCGAATTTAGATACGGGGAGGCTGGCTTTGAACTTTTTATGTCCCGTATGATTCCTAGAAATTCTAATGAATGAATGAGTTTGTTCCTTCTTCTGAAAACTGGACGTCAACCTCTGAAAATAAACTTTTAAGACTGGTGATCGCTTCTGCTGGTGGATCTGAGGGAGGAGATGAGTAGGTAGAGCAGAAATGGAATATGATATGAATTATGAAGTATACAGTATAAAGCCTCTGAGAGAGTATCAATTATTTTTGCTGCAGCCAAGAGTTAACTGTGCAAAAAAATAAAAATGTTCTTCCCAGCATATCCCGAATGGGTGACGAAGAGAAGGATGGATTGGCATTACTTTAAATACGTCTGATATATCCTCTTTTGCTAACCAGAAACCACAACCTGCTAATTTAACTGAATGAACTGTGCCTGAGATGGTAATGTATTGTAGAAAAAAATGATTGTGAGAAATGAGCGAGTTGATGCTACTGGTGCTTGATCCTTATGTTGCTGATGAGTCTATGATGAGATGCTTTTTTGCTGACATTTTCTGAGTGGCGATACTGATGGGGTTAATCCCTGTAGATTGAAAATTGGGGAGCTGCAAATGGGCTGGCCATAAATCCTTTTTAATCTCTTTTTTGATAAGAGACGGTACTCTCTTGGGTTCTTGAATAGCAGAATTGAGGTTTTTGCTTTGGAAGGAGGAAGGAGGTATTTGACTGATTCCGTTTGAAAAACCATTCTCTAGTCCATCAATTAAATAGTTGACAAATATCTTGTCTGGGTGATTCAGAAGTGTTCTAAATTGTTTATATTTATGGGAGTGGAAACTTTAAGTGTTGAAAAAAGTCACTTTGGAACTACTGGGCAGATGGCTTTGGAATGAATGTCCCTGCAGAAACTGCAGATGAGTATGTTTTTGGGCAGACACATGGCAAATGATATTTAATATAGAATAGTGTAAGGTATTGCACACAGGCAATAAAAATGCCCATTATAAATACCATATGGGAGACACTGAAATTGAAGAAGGAATCTATGAAAAAGATCTAGGAGTTTATGTAGTTTATCTGGGCCTTGATGCAGTGCGCAGCTGCTGCCACGGACGTTCCCTGGCCAGCAGAGCAGGAAGGAAAGGGGAACCGAATCCTGAAACAAAAGGGGCACCCACAGCAAACTCTAACCCTGTGCCAGGACTTTCTGGAGATGGTTCGTGCCTCTTGGGGCAACCCGATATCCGCTCTCTCAAGCTCCAGAACTGCAGAATCCCTGCTTCACACCGCAAGAGCCCAGGAAGCTGGCCTGGGTACATTCCCCACCATTGGGGACATGGTCACGGTATTGGTGCAAGGCTCCACCTTTACCAGAAGGGACAAAGACCCCACTTGCCCATCCAAGCCCTGTGGGACTATTGATGCAAATGCTAAAGAAGGCATACGCGTCGGCGGCACTATCAGTGAGGGCAGTCAATGCAATGGCCATACTGGTCATGTACCAGTTGCAGCTGGCTGAGAGGCTGCATGAAATGGGCAATGGAGGAGGACACGGGGGAGCTACAGGCGATAACAAAGGCGATGACCGACCTAATACAGGAGTTAGGTCAGGCATCAGGCAGGTCTCTAGCAGCGCTGCAGACACCTATGGCTAATGCAAGCCAAGGTCGTGGAGACTGAAAAGGTGACATTATTAAATGTCCCTATTACACCGGGGCAGGCTTTTTTATTAATTGAATAATTGATGTGAGCCTTGAGAGGTCCCACAAGGCCACGGAGGTCGCTTCGAAGTTTTCTAGCTTCCCTGCCTACCGCCAGCACCCAAGTTGGCTTTCACAGCCTGCAGGGGCAACGGGGCCTGACCGCTGCCCTCCACCCCAGAACAAGCAAGCAGGCAGAGGAAGAGTCGGCAGTAAGGGAACAGGACAGGACCCATGGCAAGGCTGCACCCAGGACTCCTGGGTGCTATCGACAATGAGACACGGTTACGCTCTAAAATTCCGCTTAGGTCCAGCACCCTTCTAGGGTGTGCTCCTTACCGCCATTGAACCAGCTAGTGTGATACTCCTTCAACAGGAGATCACCAATCTTCAATAGAAGAACGCTGTGTGCTTGGTAAACACAAGCAATGTCCTCAGTGCCTTCTACTCCAGGTACTTCCTGGTGCCCAAGAGGGATGGGGGTTTCTGACCTATTCTGGACCTCAGGGTCCTCAACTTGTTCCTCAAACAAAGGAAGTTCAACATTTTGACAGCACAGCGTAACCTCCAATCTGACTAGCTGGGCGACTGGTTCACGTCGATCGACCTGCAAGATGCCTACTTCAATGTCCCAACCTGTCCAGCGCACAGAAAGTATCTGTGCTTCGTCTTTCAAGGCAACGTATACAAATTCTGCGTGCTGCACATTTTCAAAGTGCATGGATGCAGCACTGGTTCCACTCAGGCTGCGGGGTATTCAGATCCTGAACTGTCTGTACGATGGGCTAGTTTGCACGCGTTCCAAAGAATGCACCAAGGCACACACCAAACAGGTCATAGATCATGTGACGAAGTTAATGCTCGCCATACGTCAACAGAATAGCAACTTCGTACCGTCTCAGTCCACAGTGTTCCTGGGGATCAAATTGAACTCTGTGAGCATGCTTGCCTCACTGTGGGAAGACAGGATTTGGTTGTTGGAAGTCACACTCTCCCAATTCAGAGAGGATGCTCTTCTACAGGTCAGAATATTCCAGAGGTTGTTGGGGCTGATGGCAGCCGCCTCGAGAATTCTTCCCTTAGGGCTACTGAGAATGCACCCGCTTCAAGCCTGGGTAAATACACTCAAGGCGCACCCAGAGTGGTGGCTCCGTCCCGGCAATCTGCACCTTGGATCTCCCCTTGGCTCCCCTCACAGAAGGCAAGTTGCCTCCGGCCTGGGCTGGGAAGTGGTCTGGAATGGGAGGGGAATAAGAGGTCAGTGGAAGGGACATTGGCAGCAAGCTCACATGCCCAAGAGCTGCAAGCAGTAGCCTTGTCATTATCCCATTTTCGCCAGCAGTTAGTGGATAAACACGTGTTGGTCCGGACAGACAATACTACAGTGGTAGCCTACATAAACCACCAAGGCAGCCTGCACTCGCCGGGCCTTCACCACGCAGCGCACCGACTCCTATCCTGGACGCACAGAAACTTAAACTTACTCATTGCCCCCTATGGTTCTCTATGGAGAGAGACAGGGGCCCCCTGGGAGTAGATGCGCTAGCTCACCCTGGCTACAGGGGTTCTTGTATGCGTTCCCTCCGCTACCACTATTACTCCTGACACTAGAGAGAATCAGGGTGGAGAGAGCACAGGTTTTTCTGGTTGCACCCAGATGGCTAAGGCGCCCCTGGTTTGCTCTTCTCTCCAACATGTTGTTGGGGCATCAGTGGCAGCTCCCGCTACGCAAGGACCTCCTGAGCCAAGTGGACGAGTTATTATGGCACCCGAACCCAGCCCAGCTCCAACTCTGGGTCTGGCCGTTGAACGGAGCCATCTATCCAGATGAGGTTTGCCAGATGCAGTGGTAGAGACACTACAGTCTGCTAGGGCGCCGAGAACTAGAGCCCACTATTCATATAAATGGAACATTTTCCAAGACTGGTACATTGCTGAAGGTCACGATCCGGTGACCTGCCCTATTGAGACAATACTAAACTTCTTACAACACCTGTTTGATGCGGGAAAATCCACTTCCAGTCTGAAGGTATACCTGGTAGCAATATCAGTGTGCCACGACAAAATTGACTCTGTGTCCCCTGGGGCACACTTCCTGGGAGTGCAATTTTCTTAAAGGGGCTCAGAGGATTCGTCCTCCCATAAAAAGCATGGTCCCCAAGTGGGGTCTGCAACTGGTACTACGGGTCCTTATGGGTCCCCCATTTGAGCCCATGGCATCAGCAAAACTGCACCCTGTTTCCTTGAAGGTGGCTTTTTTGATAGCCATTACGTCTGCAAGACGAGTAAGTGAGCTTCATACTCTGTCCATCAATGACACATGTATGGCTTTCACTAAAAATGACTCGCGGGTAACATTAAGAACAAACCCAGCCTTTTTGCCAAAGGTGGTCTCATCATTCCATATTAACCAACCGGTGGTTTTGGAAACTTTCAGATCTCCCCTGCACGAGTCAGAGGAGGAAGAACACACTTTGCCCAGTTCGGGCTCTGCGCTGTTACTTGAATAGGACCAGCTGTTTGTCTGCTATGGGTCCCGCTCTAGAGGTTAGGCCCTATCAAAGCAACGTCTAGTGCACTGGATGGCAGATGCCATACGCTTGGCGCATGAACAGATGGACTCCCCCTTGCCGGGGGATATTACGGCCCATTCTACCAGGGGCCAAGCAACTTCTTGGACTCTCTTTCATGGCATCTACTTGGGTGAGCTTTGCAATGCAGCTACATGGACAGGTAGTCAGACAGTTGTGCGTTTTTACCTCCTTGATGTTGCAAACCGTGCGAGGCTCTCTCTGGGGTGTTGCAGGCGACATGCAATTAGGCGTCATGTGGGCTCTGAGGCTATCGCCGTGAGGCTGTACTATCGGTAATCTGGAGCCACAACAGCTTTGGTACAGCTTCCCATTCAGTAATGGTTGTCATTCTACTTGAAAGGGAACATTAGATTATTACCATAACCCTGGCTCCCTGAAAAGAATGACAACCATTACCCATCGAGGTCGTGTCCCCAGCTGACCTCCGATTTTGAAAGAAAATGGTGATATGCTACTGTGAGGATGACCCTCTTCAGCAGGAGGTGGGATGGACTTCCTCACAGCAGGGCCCTGATAAGGCAACTTTTTTATATATGCTCAGTGATTGACAGACAGAGAGGGCTTTTCCCATTCGGTAATGGTTGTCATTCTTTCAGGGATCCAGGGTTATGGTAATAACCTAACGTCCCCTGTAGTGGATTGAGGTTAACTATGATGGAGATACTATCTACAGCTGAAGAGGATTTGTGCTCTTAAGCTGCCTCTTTTTATGACTGGTAAACAAATGTCAATGCATGACAAGACAAAATATATGTGGAAAAGGTATTCATTTAAAGGGTATTTAGTATGACAGTGTAACTACAGTTAAACGGTTAACAGATAGAAATCAAATAGTTTAAACAGATTTTTTATTAAATGATATTTACATCCCTTTTAAATTCAAACACAAAATGTCTCATTTTCAATCACTCGACAACACCCACAGTATAGAAATGTCAATTAATGATCAGCAAAATGAGAATACGTTAAAAGCTGGTACAGTCGTACCTTTGAGAAACTCAACGGATAATGACATAGAACATCTGTACAGCACTGAAACAAAGACACACACACACACACACACACACACACACACACACACACACACACACACACACACACACACACAAAACCACCTGAACTGTACTGATGAACCTCATCTTCTTTAATATTAGCATCACAAGAGTATCCATGTATTATAAAAAAAAATAATAGATGGGCCTCGAGTTACAGTAAAACAATTCCATCTCGGGTTTCTGTGACAGTTTATAAATTACTCGACCTTCGGTCTCGCAATTTATGACGTCACAGAAACCCGAGATGAAATTATTTTCCTGTAACTCACTGAAGCCCATCTATTATTCTCTCTCTCTTTCTCTCTCTCTCTCTCTCTCTCTGCGATATATATATATATATATATATAGCTAATAATACTATATATATATAATATATATATATATATATATACCACGTTTGTGCACTTTATGACTGCTTATCCAAGAAACAACACAATATGTCATTGTTCTGTGTATATTTATACAGTAACTAAAAACATTCTGTGGGTGTACAGTCATCAGATGCTTGCAAGGTGTAATCATTGTATGAGAATAGAATGCATTTCATGTACTTTTACGCTGTCCTAAAAACCTTACAATACCTGTCTTCTACCTTTACATAATCTAAGGTGCCTCAGGGCTGGGTTCAGTGAGATTCTTCATGTTTCTTTCATTATGTCTACTCCTTTATTCATTGTTCTGCCTTTGGGTAAAGATATACCTGCCTTCATTTATTTATTTATTTTTATTTTTAAGATACATACCAGTTATTGTTTAGGACTTTGGTAGTAGAAAGGAAGCACAGTGATATTATTGCATTATTGCTTCTCCAAACTTTACTCCTTGCTTACGCTGTAATTCACGAAGGTCCTTATACCATTTTTATGGTGATCAAAAACATAATAATTTATGTGGAAGGTCGATCTGATGTCCGAACCAAACAGTTAAATCGTTTTGGTTTATGTGGCTATAAACCTTTAAACTGCAAGATTCCTATAGGATATTCTTATACCAGAATGTGTAGTATTTTGGTTTATGAGTATCAACTTGCAGTATCAACAGATAATGCTTGTGATTGTCTGGCAGTAGATTCCAATTTGGGTCTAAGCTCCTCGCATAATTCTGATATTCCCTGCCGTCTACGGCGAAACATTTTCAAACATTTAACCAGGGAAACTGGGGTCTGATATGGGGCAGATAGGATTACCCCTGACTAATTCTTGCTTTCTGACACCTTCCTACTACTTCTGTGTATAAGAATGAGGTTAATACTTCATTTGTTAATAATGCTAAGATGCCTTATTGTGAGCCAGGCTCTACAATTCAGCGAGGTCCCAGAACTCAGTGAATTAGATTTGTTATTTCTATAGCTAGATCAAGAGCCAGAGGATTCTGGACTCAGTCCAGCCCATACATTGATTTATTGCATAAGCCTAAGTGGCAAGTTTCAGCATCTACTTGTTATCTAGGACTGTATCTTAGGCAAATCAGACCAGTAATATATTGTGGTCTTGATGAATGTAGGTAGACTGAACCACCACTGATCATTTTACTGGGAAATCTGAATACAAATAATTGGAAACTAAAAAGGGTCTCATTTTAGACTTATCTGATTCCATGGTGTTCCATGGTGTCTAATATTTGCTACATTACTTTATTTCAACTTAACAGCTACAGTAGTGCAGACAGCAATTTATTTTATTTCATACTCAATATCTTATTGTCTACTAGGACATTGAATATTATGTTCTTATGTTATCATCGTTCTCGCATGGGTATAGTCTGTAAAATGATTACATTTAAAACCCTACCTTACTTTATGAACTGCCCTTAAATATAAATAAATACATTCAAACTGAAAAATTAAGCTGTTAGCATTTGCAGTATCTTAATATTGTATTCTTGTGCATTACACATTGATATCAGGTCATGTGAAAATAATGTCATTTAGAAATCTTTTCATTTGGAAGTGAATTTAATAAATCATTTTGAGCTGACACGCCATAAGGAGCAGTTTAATATTAAATAAAAATTCACGACTATAGTTAATCTGCATATATATTATTATACAGTAGGTTTAAAACAACCTTCAAATCTAGCTTGAAAATACCTTTTTTTGTCTTCATTCAGTACCTTAACAGTATATTCCTTACACAGCATGCTATTTAACTGCCACTCACATGCCAGATAATACCATCACAGTAAGTTTTATGTTTTCAGCAATACCTGATTGCTTTTACCAAGGAAAATGGGATACAACAGAGCATGTTTCAAATTCTGGCCAAACGTTTAGCAAAGATGGTATCATTGGTGTGACTGATGTTAGATTTGTATACGACCCATTACCAAGCTAAGAATAGATTTTGGTTCCTGCCCCACTGTGCTGTCAGTTTATCGTGTATGGTACGATTACATACGAACATCAGTATCAATGTATCTTTTACATTAACTTTACTGGACTAAAACAGTATGCATACACACCTACCAGCTACCTTTTTTCCCTTTAAAGAATTACATTGATTGCATTCTCTGTAGCTTTCTCCATTCATTTTCAATTAGTAGCACAGTGACAATAAAGATTAATGGGGGATTCAGCATCTTCCAGAGTGCTCCATTCCTTAAGTTTACTGACAATAGATCAATAGATCAGATAATTCTGGTGCAAATCCAGTTATGTAATGTGTGACTGATAGACAGACAGTCAGTTAAATAGCAAAATGAAATGTATATTTAAATGTGGTAGGAATGCCGGCATTCATTTAAAAATCCGCAGGCCAGTACCCCCCCCCCCCCCCGGGGGGGGGGTCTTACCGATAGGCAAACTACTAATGATTATTACCCCCACCCCCCTCCCTCCCCCCCCCACCCCGCTGTGTTAATGACAGTAATGTTGATGACAGTATCTCAGATTATATGAATGCATGATGTTTTGTTTTCACATGTTTAAAAAGACCACCATCAATAGATTCCACTGGCTTTTAGTAAGTAGTATAATAAACAATAGGGTTTACTGTAGTTGATGTGGCAAAGTGGTTGATTGTGTGCAGGTACAAGTGATTAAAGAACAGACAGACAATTGTAATCCAGGTGAAAAGGTTTGTTTTATTTATTTTTAGCTCTAGTGCCTGATGGCAAAACAAACAGTAAATAATAATGGAGGTGAATAATACAGTGGTGTGTATTACTTAATTTATAATCCCTGTTTTGCCTCACAAATAATAATCCTGTTTTTATTATACACCCACACAAAACACAAAACACATACACAAGTCAGTTAGTGCGTGAATTAGTGCTAGTGGTGCAAATACAGTTTTATTTGTGACAAAGGTGCAGTGTTGTCCAGTTTCGTGTTGGGCCCTGGCGACAGCTCAGGAACTGTGTTAACTGTCTGGTAATGTGCTAGACAAGATGAGACAGTTACAAACAAACAAAAACACTACACTGATGGTTTTCAATAACAACACACTTTTACTGTCCTCACGTAACTCACTACAAACCAATGCGAAGGAACAGATTACGATTCTCCGTCCCCCTTATATGCCGTCACACATGACCTCTTGGTAAACGAATTGAGCTACCTTTACAATCTGCGGCTGCCACATTGTTTCCCTTCCATGTTAATACGTTCTTGCAACAAAGTCTCGCCTTTTTCCAGACTGACCGACTTCTCGACCTGGGGAAAGAACTGTCAGGTCAGCCCGGCAAAAAAACTTTGTCCTCGCTTAGTACCCTCAGAGGTCGGGAGGGAGATTTACAACCAAGGTTCATTGTATTTCTGTCACAGGCACATACAGAGTAAAGTAATTATGTAATGCTTTTACTAAGAATGTGAAAGTGATTGTACACGCTAAAAATAGTTGTAAAAATAGAGTTTATCAGATTATAGCCAAATGCAATTTAAAACATCTATTGAAGGTGAGGGGTGTACAATAAAAGTTGGATGAAGATTGATGCACAATCAAGGCAGTTATCATATTCACCATGTAGGGCGTGACAAACATAATGGTCCCCGTTTTTATTAAATAAGTAGCCTAAAAATAAAAATGAACACTTGCTGGAACAACTGTGATGCTCTCTGCTTTTTTTCTTGCTGACGGTGACCTGCACATGCCACACAGCACTTGAGATCCTGTAGACTCCACCTGTGCTCATTGGTAGCAACTTTGCACCAGCAGTTTGGATTGTCCTGATCCAGCGCTAATGCAATTATTCAAAATAAAAGATATGGCATACTGAGGATTGATAGACTTTCTGGGTAAGTTTGCATCTTCTAAGACTGTGTATTTTTATTTTTTTAAGTCTGAGAAAAGTGTTGTATTAACGTCTTGGACTCTAGCGTTAACTGGCACATATGAAAAGCAATGCATTGAAAGTTGTCGTCCTGTAGACTTTCGGTGTGCTTTTCTTTTAGGTGAATGCATTGCCTCATTCATAATACACTGGGTATATTGTAATTATTTAAGCTATAAATATATTTAAACAAAAATCTACAGCAAGATGAAAATAATACCCAAGATTAACATTTGGCCGAAAAATTACTTCTAGAGATGATGGCTTAAATCTGTGAACATTGGTATCTAACAATTAGATTAAATGGCAACTATAAAGAGATCACTTTTTAAATTGTATATTAGTTTTCTCTAATTATTATTAAAGCTTTAGGCAAGTAGTGTTGTTTATAGTTCAATTAAATCCTGATTGTTGACTGACAATAATTTATTTATTTATTTATTTTTAATTGGCATTTCTTCTGAAAACAACTAGTAATTATAGGGATGTGCTTAAGGCACTTCATACATTTTTGAAATAGTGGTCACAGAGCACTGTGACAGAGAAAGAATGAATATTGATTATAAATCTGCCTCCCAACCTGTGAGGGCGTTGTGAAAAGGGAACAGAGTGCCCCACACTGGTCTGACAATACATTCCAGTGAAAGGTGGAAGTCGGCTATCTAGAAAGGGGGCGAAGCTACGGTACACCAAGTCATTGCCCCAGAAGAGACGGATGTGGCAACCGCGGATTGCAGGAGAAACGGTTGCACTCGCTAACCAAGGGGGCGTGGCTGACGGTACAAAAGGGGACGTGGTTAGGTGATCTCTTCCTTTTGTTTTGGTTAAAGGTTGAACCGAGAAAGGAGAACTGTACAATAACCATGAGTGTTTTGTTTGTTTGTTTAACCCTTAGCGGTCCATTTATTCAGCACTTGTCAGACATGTCAGGTCCAATTTATTTTCACACATGCTATTTATTTTAGACGAGCTGTTTAATTTTTTTTTTTTTTCAGAGTAAACAGATTTAAAAGGCATTGAATTGCAAAAGGACACTTAGTACTGTATCTCCAGCCAAGCCCCACTCCTTGTTCACTGTATTTTTCACATACCTCTTCAAACTCTTCAATAATGAGATCCAAGTCATTATTTTATTACTATTACATCTCAAAAAGCTCTGCAAATGTCCATGATATTCTTTGAGTGTTGGATGCAGAAGCAGCTACCTCCTTTGTTATGTCCGTGTTATCTCTGTGGTGCATGGATAGATCAGATACACCCTTTTTTTTGGCTTCATTCGGCTCCAATTGGTTTCACTCAGCCATTGAAAGGTTTTCTTTGCTTTTTCTGGTGAAAGAACAACTAGAGACCTGTGCTTTACGTCTTTTTGATGATGTCGGACAGGGTCTGACATCGAACTGGAAAGGGAAAATTGTAATGTCAGACCTGGTCCAACATAGGACCACAAAGGGTTAATTAGACCTGTTTGTTCTTGTTAGATGGCAAACACGATCCGATGCTGTCACT
The DNA here is from genome assembly GCF_017654505.1 of Polyodon spathula. NCBI lineage: Eukaryota > Metazoa > Chordata > Actinopteri > Acipenseriformes > Polyodontidae > Polyodon > Polyodon spathula. The sequence continues at coordinate 85,366,600 of NC_054535.1, forward strand.
TAAGGCCAGCCCCAAACCTGGACAACACTTCCCAACTGTGCACGAATAAATTGTATTTCACTACTAGAACTTTAGCACTCACTCTGGACTTGTGATCGTGCGTGTGTCTTTGTGTGTGTTCTACTGTGTATATTCTTTTGGGACTGTAACCCGTTGTTTTGGATCAGTTCAGTACACATTGTTGTGTACTGCCTGGTATTATTCTTTGCGGTCACCAGACCAGGATTATAAATAAACGTTTCTGCTTGGATCGTGAACTTTGTTGTCTGTCTTCTGTTTCATAATCACATCACCTTTACACCTGTGCACTGCAAACCTCTTTGCCACAAGCACACAGATGCAGTAAATATCATGGGATACCTGCACACACCAAGTGAATTACTACAATGCAATAGACCTGTCCCTTATTTAGAAAAAAAACAACTTCTGTTGGCAATTCTAAATAAATTGTTTTAAATAGGCAATTGTAGTATCAGTGTATATGTCATGGTAAAAGTCTGAATCTGGTCAGTTTTACCGATAAATTTCAACATTTACCAAATAAGGTGGTAAACGTCTGAAATTATAAAGAAATAGAATATTTTTCAGACATATACTAGTTAATCTTAAGATTTACCGAAGTGTATTGGTAAACGCAAGTATATCATCGAAGAATGTATTTATTCCTGCATCTAAACTGTCAATTAACATAATAATCATTGATGTTGAACAATCTATGTATGTCGGCATAAAAATATTCCATTAACAAAAAACATTAATGTCAAACAATATATTTATTTCTGCATGCATTTAAAAAAAAAATCATTAATGAGCATTTCAACATGGTACTGAACAATATTGTTAAAATTAAATCGTTTAGGACCTTTGTTATGACACAAAACATGACAAATACAGGCACTAAATAGATATATTTAGCATGGTAGACTTGTGACACTTGGAGTTACACAGGACTGCTGAAGCCTTATAATATGTGAAAGTGAGACCTTTTGTCATTAGCCAAAGGCACTTGGTTATTCTTGAGATTTACTGGTAAATGTCCAAAATAAAGTGCCATAATGTTTATTTCAGACTTACCATTTTGCTTGTTAAATGTCAACATTTATTAGTAAATCTTAAGATTTGCCGGTACCATAGCATATATATCAAGGTAAGAAATGGTGAACAGAAAACCGTACTACTATAGTGAATTAGTGTGACAGACTGAAAGCCATGCATAATAAATATGTATATAAACACAGTCATGTATATTGGTTTTATTGGGCTTGGGTTAATAAATGTGTGCAGCATGTGGTCAGGTTTGAGTAATTTATTTAAAAATGTGTAACCCTGCACTGAAACACCCATCAATCACGCAGTACATTACAATCAGTCACAAACATTATTTCCAAGTCTATGTAACAACTTATATACAGGTAAACCCAGTATATTTAAGATGAAAATGCATGCCTTGATTTTAACATTTATTTACAATATGCTATTAATCTAGTTATCAACAACAGGTTAAACAACATAAAAAATTACACTAAATAGACAACTCATTCAAATAAGTACTGTACGCAGGATACATTCAATTCTAGAAATGTGCTGTATATCCCTGGATGCATATCATCATTGATAAATATGTATATATAAAACATTTAGAATTAACAACATTTTATTATAAACTATCAACGAGAATGTATTCATTTTAGCAGTACTGTAGCTAAACACATGTCATTACCCTAATAGGCTGCGCTAATATTTGGCGTTAGAAACGGTTTCCCTGTGTTTTTGTTTTACAACGTAACTATATGTAATCCTGGCACTTGCAAGTATTTTGTATTGTTTGTATTTTTTTTTTTGTTTCCATGTCAGTGACATTTGGATAAAATATTCAGGCACATGCTATTTCTTTATTATGAATTTAACAGAATGGGCATTCAATTTTAATAAGCTTTGCCACTGATGTTTAAAAGCACAGGTTATTTTACTAGCGATTCACAAAGGTATTTTTGCAGTCAGTTTGTTTCATATTTTTACAGTCAGAAATGCACTACAGAGGCTACCATGTACTGTTACTTCTTTTTAATTTACATAACCTTGGTACGCCAATATAATTTTCAGTGGTAGTGTTTAGATTAGCCAATGTTGAGATCAATTAGAAAATGATTCAGTATTATCAGCCAATCAGGTCCCAGCTATAGCATGCATTAATACACAGTAGATGTCCGCTGGAAAGTCATAGCATCACCTGTGAATCAAACTTAAAATCAATCCTTGCAAGTATTGGCTTTTTCATTTTGACATGCTGTATTTTTATGTGTAGTGCACATCTATTGGACAGTAAATACTAAACAGAGACACAATTGGTCTAAATGTATTTTATTATCCACCAAAACCAGCCAATCAATAGCTTGCACAACCGAAAGCAACCAATCCTGTTTCTGTGTCAGCCAATCACAGCATGTCAGCTCGACTGGAGCTCAGATAATATCTTTCAAGAACAACAAATTGAGACACAGACTGAGTAATATTGCTCCATTCAGATATATAGTACTGTTCAGATAAACTATACACAGTGACAAATAAAAATTGTATTTGTTTAATAAAGTTTTTTTTTTTCTCTAATTATTTTCCTAATACATTTCTCCATGGAAGGGCACAAGTTCAAGGTAAATGTAGGTTTTAAAGTGAAAAGAATGAGAAAAATATTATTTTAATAGCAATAGTGCCCTCTCAATTAGGGCTCTACAATTTGTTAGTTGATCTTGACCTTCGTTAGAGCCCTCGTCTTTGGCCTGGGACACATAACTCCAGTCGCGGTCAACTAACACGCAGTAGAGACTTCATCGAGAGGCACTATCACGTAATTGGTAAAACCCCACTGTGTTCAAAGAGTAATTATTGGTTAATCTGTTCTAAATTCAGCTTTGATATTACACTTTTCTGTTTCGAGACTACCACTGCAGCTTTTGTTTAGAGCTCTGTTTTCATAATTCGTAAAATAGTTTAAGATATTCAATATCATACTCTATGATAATTAACATTTACAGCTGTCTCTGTATCACGAATTTGAACATGTTCTAGTCCCAAATGCTTTGGATTATAGAATTTATATTATAATAGAATGTATACATTATGTTTTGTAGCACAAATAACATTATTGTTGCTTTTATAAAACAAAAACAGTGTTAAAAATAAATCAGTAGACAAAAATAGAAACTAAGTCAATACCAGATAGTCTAATTGATAGACCACATGACCTGCCTATCACTTTTCCTCTGCTCCTCTATTTACATGCCCATCTACATGTGTATCTTTCAATTTAAAATTCTATTTCGTCTGTACGGAATTGTAATAATATCCTAAAGACAACTTCTGATATAGCAAACTTCTGTTCCCATTTTGGAATAGTGATTTGTGAGTTATGTTTCATGTCCAAATCTGGGGATAAGGGACTATTAAGGTTAGGGTACCTGTCATTGAAAAGAGACACCATCAAATTCAACTGGCGCAGCGAAACAGGTGACAGCTGATCGAGTCAATTGTATTTAGCCTTTCTATTGCATAAAAGCTGCTTTTACCTAACCAACACTGTCAAAGCTTTTGAGAATAACTTTTGCAAACAGGCCTGTTGTCCCAGTCTTATCCAGATGTTCTTAAACAAACTATTGGGAACATTGTAACATCATTGTGAGAACTCTTATTGTTCAGCTAACACAGAGAATAGGTTTGACATTAGTCTTGCATTTTAATATTAGAAATAGACAACATGTTAAAATAATAGTAGACAAGGTCATAAAAAATGCCAGAAAACAAGATTTGTTTGAATCAGCAGGTGTCCATGATTATACTGCCTAGGGGTGTGAAGGATTTATATTTAGCCTTGCCCATTTTGACACTCATTTCAGCCTCATTAATTCTGGGGGTTTGTTTTAGTTTTGCACTAGTTTTGCTTTTTCTGGCAGTGACAGCACAGCTGGAACAGTGTTAAAAATATGACTGTGTTGCATGTGGTGCTAAGCCAGCAGCATAAAAAATGATACAAAAAAAATACTCCCAAAATGTGTTAAAAATTAAGAATTCAATTGATTTTTCAGGTACAGAAGCCTGAATCTAGTGTCATTTTTAATACAAACTCTTTACTTTGCCCACTGGTGCTCAAAGTTGTGTATTACAGCTTGTAGTTTAATTCTCCATTCTCCCAAGGGTCGTGAGACCTGTAAGATCCGTTTGTCGATCATGGCGATGCCACAGAGAGGTTAGGTCAGGGTGTGTACTCTCCCTCTCTCTGAGTGGTCGGGAGGTGGGCCTTGGGAGGTGTCTGACCTATAAAAACTGTGCTTTGTTAATCCTCAGCCCCGCCCATCTTGGAAGAACAACTGTGACATCCCAGGTCGTGAGGGACTGGAGAAACAAAAAGGGACAGGCAAGGCTGAAGAAGAGGAAGACAGTCGAATCAGAGAAAAGAAACAAATAAATAATTGCTGTTGCCAGAGAATTGAATGTTTATTTCAAAACCATAAGCCGCCTCCAATGTCATTTTAGAGAATTTGGCAGTACGTCCAACTGGCGTCACAACTGCAGACCAAGTGTAACCACACCAGCCCAGGATCTCCACATCCAGCTTCTTCACCTGCAGGATCGTCTGAAACCAGCCACTCGGACAGCTGATGAAACTCTGGGTTTGCACAACCGAAGAATTTCTGCACAAACTGTCAGAAACCGTCTCGGGGAAGCTCATCTGCGTGCTCATCATCCTCATCAGGGTCTTGACCTGACTGCAGTTCGGCATGGTAACTGACTTCAGTGGGCAAATGTTTACCTTCGATGGCCACTGGCACACTGGAGAAGTGCGCTCTTCGCGGATGAATCCCGGTTTCAACTGTACCAGGCAGATGGCAGACAGCATGTATGGCGTTGTGTGCAAGTGGTTTACTGATGTCAACATTGTGAACAGTGCCCCATGGTAGCGGTGGGGTTATGGTATGGGCAGGCATAAGCTACGGACAACGAACACAATTGCATTTTATTGATGGCAATTTAAATGCACAGAGATACCGTGATAAGATCCGGAGGCCCATTGTCGTGCCATTCATCCACTGCCATCACCTCATGTTTCAGCATAATAATGCATGGTCCCATGTCGCAAGGATCTGTACACAATTCCTGGAAGCTGAAAATGTTCCAGTTCTTCCATGGCCTGCATACTCACCAGACATGTCACCCATTGAGCATGTTTGGGATGCTCTGGATCGATGTGTACGACAGCGTGTTCCAGTTCCCGCCAATATCCAACAACTTCGCACAGCCATTGAAGAGGAATGGGACAACATTCCACAGGCCACAATCAACAGCCTGATCAACTCTATGCGAAGGAGATGTGTCGCACTGCATGAGGCAATTGGTGGTCACATCAGATACTGACTGGTTTTCTTATCCACGCCCATACCTTTTTTTTAAGGTAACTGTGACCAACAGATGCATATCTGTATTACCAGTCATGTGAAATATATAGATTAGGGCCTAATGAATTTATTTCAATTGACTGATTTCCTTATATGAACTGTAACTCAGTAAAATCTTTGAAATTGTTGCATGTTGCATTTATATTTTTGTTCAGTGTATATATATATATATATATATATATATATATATATATATATATATATATATATATATATATATATTGGACAGATAAATGACATCTGAGGTGAATAGTGTAATGGATGCCACAATCTGATAATAAAACCACTGGAGAGAAAGGAAACTGATATAAAGAAGCATATGTCAGCATTATATTGGTAAGGGACAGTGCTGATGAAATGTAATATTCACTTTATCCCACAAAGACAACCAGATGGTCAACCAGATGATGAGAAATACTAGCAGGTGATTGTTTTTGGTCAGTGCTGGTTTCATTTTCACCTTTCACAGTCATGTACTTTAAATGAGATGTATGACTCAAGGTTGGTGTGCTGTCATATAAATAATTTATTCCTTGACAGTGGTCTTGCATCCCCCACTCACTCAACGGAACCTATTGCTTTATCTGAATCAGTTACTCCATGTTGTGTATTCTTATTGTCACTTACGCACAAAGCATATTTTCATTCAAAGTTAGCATGGTTGATCACCAAGTGATTTGCAGAATAATTAGTTATTTCTACATTGCAGCAATTTGCATTATACAGGGTTGGGGCTACAGAGATCTGTGTACATTTGCAACAGTACATTTACAGTCAGTGTCATCTGGAACATGAGAGGTTAAGCCTGTGCAAAAAGGAAAAAAAACAAGATTTATAGGTCATTCAAACTGCAGAGTGAGTTGATAAGATACCTTGCATAATTTGGCATTGAAAAAACTGGCATATATGTTAGTTATGGTCAAGAGTTAAATAGCGCCATTATTTAGATCTGCCACTGTTTAAATCATTCAAATAGACCTGGGGTATGTTTATAAAGCACTTGAATTTGGTAATTAGAAATAAGCTCTTTATCTACTCTTTATATTTACTATTATATTTCTCTATAGTGTTGACCTCCAGTCTGTGAATAGCCTGTTACCCTGGCTACAGAACCAACTCCAACCAAATCATTGAACTAACCCCCCCCCCACCCCCTTTTTTTTTAAACAATTATTGCATATTGATGGAATATTGTAATACCAGTATTAGTACACCCTGCTTCTTGAATTCAAAACTCTTCTTTTAATATTTCAGCAGTATGTAAATACAAATCATTGTTGCTCTTTACCTCCATTTTCTTCTGAAGAGTCAACCGTAGAGGCAGCAAGCTGAAGCAATTTGGGCTGTGTGACATTCGGTGTCTGGACTGCTGCTGGCTGATAGAAAACAAAACACACTTAAATAAAAAATTAAAAAAACAAAGAAAAGGCTATCACAATTTGTGTGGCCAGTTTGCTGTATTTCTTTCGTTGATACTGTTAGACATATAAGACATATACAAAGCTGTACAAAATTTATGCTAGCAATGCCATCGTTAATATCTTTTATTTAGTAGGTGACCATATTACTGTCTGTTACTTGATAAATATAAGCCATAAATTGTGACATACTGCAGAAAAGTGTTACAGTAGGCACGATGTGCCACACTAAAAGGGTGTTGTGAAGAATAGTGGTTTAATATTTCAGAAGCTCCTCAGAACTACCTGGTCCACAAAGGAATAGATCAGCTTCAGTGTAGTGCAAGAGAAGTTTAGTTGACTGCCTGCAGCTCCTTTGCTTTCCTCTTTTTATATTGTAACATAACTGCACAGTAATACTATAGTCTTTCGTGTATTAGAACTGTCAGACACTCAAGCCTTCAGGGATTATGGTGTTGAATTTCCAATCAAAACACCTTTGGAGATGGATAAGTAAAGAGTCTTCTGTTGTATCAGCCATAATTGGCTTTGATGCTGTTGCCTGGGTTATTCAAATAGTGTTTATTTTATTGCAGTAAAGAAAACCCACATAATAACTTCCTTCATACAGCAGTGGTGTATCGCTCTAATTGGTATTCTTCAAATCATAAGACATACATGAAAGAATCTTACTGTTAAGTTGGACATTTGATTTTCAAAAATGTAGTCTTCAAAGGACCTTGTTTACATTTCATTTAAGTTGTCTTAAGTCTGTTTTCATCTTATTTTAAGTGCTAGTTGTGTCGTAATTTTTGTGTTGTGGTAACTCTACTGTAAATGTCTGTAGTTTAAAGCAGAACTAGAAACATGCCATAGCCACTCACCGAATCTTCATATACAGATAGTGTTCTTCTAGTGCTGAATACAAATCTGCTGAGATATCATTTGACAGCAGCTGTATATGTTTCCTGTGTAAATTTGTATGAATCGCAATAGAGTTTATATTATAATGCTTTTCACTGAAAGCACATTTTTACTTCCGAAAGGGAGTAGTTTTGAAAGCTTGTGTACACTTTGTTCGGGCTTTGAGGTGAACTTCACTTACCCCCGGATGGAGAGTGAGTTGTAGAGGTGGTGGAGGGGAGGATGAAGTATCAAAATGTGCACAGACAAGGAAAAGAGCTTGAACTAAAGTTTAAATAGCAAGCCTATTCAAGAAAGGGAGGAGCCCCTTAAACCATCCCCATGGTTACAAAAATGAATATTGAAGCTCAGGTTGCCAATGTGTGTTTTCAAAATATATATATTTTTCAATGACAACAACCAACTATCAGGAGCATGGACACTGTGAAGGCTCCATTCTGAATCATCTCCTTGATGGCTTCAATGATTGACAATATTTAAAATATATTTGACTCATCAACAAAAAAATGTATAGAGCTATACAGTATGCTTTCGGGTGTGCAGTAAGGATAACCTACAATGTGACAGGTATATTAATTGGACACTGGGACTTAAAGTTCAACTTTTTAAAAGAAGTTCAGTTGTCAAAACCTGTCGTACTCAGTAGATCCAAGATTAAATGTGGAACTACTCTGCTAGGAGAGTAAATCAGCCTATGTCAGATACAACCAAATCATTCACCTACATGTGTAAGCATTGCTTAGATCAGATTCCTGAGGCTAAGGACCTTACCATCAACTTTCTGCTGTACCTATGAATAAACAATAAAATAAAATAAATAACTGCTATATATTCTCTGCATGAGAGGTACATATTGTGTGGAATATTGTGCTTTATTTTCAGTGCTATATGTTATTGTGTGCTCTTTAGGTCCTACTGTTGAGAGCCTAATTCAATATTTATGTTGACGGAACATAAAAATAAGGTCTGTTGAGTTATTTATAAGTAACTAGTATCACATTAACATCAAGCTACTGACATCTGTTTAAAAGCATTGATATCAAGCTTGAGTATTTCTAAAGTATATATTTTCAAGGACACTAAACACTGGACAGGAGAACTTTCACAATATTGGAGCCAGGCCTCCATCCTCCTATATAAAAATGACAATGTCTTAGATCTCAGGAGACACATTTTGATATTAATTATATTCGAGAATAAGAAAATGCTTAGTTTTCTATTGAGGCCATTTCCCAGGCCAAGCAGGGAGAATGGATGAGATGGGAGAGTGTGGAACAATGCAAGATCAGCTGGCAAGACCTGTGGACAATGGAACAGAGCAGGATCAGTTTCCTCATCAGATCAGCATATGATGTTCTCCTATCACCACAGAACCTAAACCTATGGGTGGGTGAGGATCCCTCATGTCCTTTGTGTTCATCACCTGCAACATTAAGGCACATTTTGACAGGATGTAAGGTGGGTCTTAGCCATGGACAGTATACTTGGCGCCATTACCTGGTGCTGTGATGTTTGGCCTTAGCATTGAAAGACAAGCGTAACCTGACCAATAAGTTGCCACCAGTTCCATCAAAGCATTACACGCAAAAGATAATATTTCTCCGTCCAGGAGAGAAACCACCAAGAAAAGGTGTTAAAACCAAGCCTTGCCCAGGACAACTGGAAGCTGCTAGAGACTGGAAGATGCCGGCAGATGTTGGTAAACGGCTTATTTTTCCAACTGAGATTGCCACTACTAACCTTCAACCAGACATTGTCTTGTGGTCTGGATCAGCACGCCTTGTTCATCTGGTAGAGTTAGTAGTGCCATGGGAAGATGCTGTGGATGAGGCGTATGAGAAGAAGAAACTTCGGTATGCTCAACTAGCTGCTGAAGCGGAAGAGCGAGGATGGAGAGTCCGAGTTTATCCAGTAGAGGTGGGTTTTCGAGGATTTGTGGCACACTCTACAACCCGGTTTCTCAGAGACGTCGGGTTCAGTTGCCAAGAATTGCGTCACACAGTGAAGAACTTACCTGAAGCAGCAGAAAGGAGCAGCAACTGGCTGTGGTTGAGATGGAAAGATTCTGGATGGGGAATCTCAAGCACAATAGAAAGAAAGCAATGCTGATGTACAGGTAAGTAAACTGGACTGAGCTGAGTGGTGGATGGAGGGGGGTAATGATGGGATGCCAGAATCACTGTTGAGCCCTCTTGAGGTGTCGTGGGCTAGTCAACGAAACACTGAGGATGGAAGGTGCCCACTTGAAGACCCCAGAGATGTACCCTACTTAGCTCAATCCAGACGGTTGTCATGCTGATGCGCTGGGGAGACCACACTGGGTTGATCCCCAGAGCCAGCATCGCAGCCGTTGTGTGGGCTGATACGCTGGGGAGGCAAAATGAGCTGATTCCTGGAGCCAGCATTACACTTCAGCAATCAACACCAGACAGACGGATATCTACATCATCAAATGGAAAACAATGCAAATGGATGGAGATGTAGATGAATCACATTAGTCTTAGGTTGGTGCATATCTTGTCCCTAGCCGAGTTCAAATCAACATGAAGTTCAACATCTACTCTCATGTAATGGAAATCTTGAGCAATTCAGTTTTCTGTGTGATCTTCTCACTTTGCTAAATGTAGAGATTTAGCATCCCCTGAAACAAGAGGTCTGCCACAGGGTTCAATTCTTTGTCCTCCGTGGTTACATGTCTTTACATGTCTCTCATGGCTGCTGTATCTTTTTTAGAGTGCTGTCACTAGCATTTTTTTGTGTGTAATTCTCACCATGCAGAATGTGTCTTGTACAGAGGACGATAGGACAGAAATCGTAATTTATACATCATTGTTTAGTTTTAGCACTGAATTTGTAAGACAAATTTGTTTCATTTAACTTTTCTTGAAAAAAGCCTTGTTTTCTTGCAACTCTTAGGATGTGTACCTTATTGTTCGAGCTACGTGGGAGAACTCTTTCTGCTGGTGTTCACTAACAGTGCTGGGGTTTGGGAGCTATTTTGAATAGGGAGCATAATTACTAATCATCTGTAGAAAATCATGCCTACAAAAGTGTAGATTTAGACAAGGTTATTTGTTGTTGGTGCTAAAAGTATAAATGCAAGGAAACTTTTATTAAATTGCTGTTTGTTTGTTGCATTTAAATTAGTTGACAGCATTAACGCAAATGCAAAATGACATAAGTTTTAAGGGAATATCCATTATTTTATGATAAACTGTGTACAGGTTTGTTATTTTATTGCAATAAGCTTTTATACAGACCTAGGTCAAACATCGTTGCTATGGTGATACAGAACAAAAAGAACCCTAGCCTTTGGAACCATTTTCAGTTAGAACTTTGCATGCCTACAGGACTGGAAATATTGAGCATTCAGTTTTTTTGTTTTTTTTTAACTTGAGGCAGTTAGATGCTATAAATTGGTGCCAGGAGAAATCTCTGTCCTGAATTCAGAAGTAATGTATTCAGAGATTAAATTAGAAGGACTGCATGAAACGGTGCACCATCAGGAGAGTGCATCTGAGAAAGGGATTAACATAATACATTGTAAATATGTGCGATTTAATGAGAAAATCTAGGCATTATCCGAATTACAGCTAGGAACCAGCACACCAGTACTCATCATCACGGATCATCCTGTCATTAAAAATCATACCTGCCTACCTTCGAAAATACAAAAATTGGGGGATTACTGTTGGACTTTTTATAAGCAGATCAATCTTATGCTACAGCATCTGACAGTATCAAGCAGTATACTGTATAAGAATCCTTAGATATATAGTAATTAATTATGATATATTCATTGATGTTTTACTGTTTCCCCTGTAGAGCGTGGTGTGCCACTGTGAGCCTCAATCCGTGTATGTAATTTTTACTATATAAAGTGCCTATAGTAAGTATTCACCCCCCTTGGATGTTTTCACAGTTTGTTGTGTTACAACCTGAAATCTGTGATTTTCCTTCGATTTACACAACCTTCTCAACACTTTGAAGAGGCAAGAGAATTTTTATTGTGAAGCAACAGTTAATGAAAAATAAAAAAAAAACTGAAATATCTTGGTTAGATAAATATTCACCCCTCTGAGTCAGTGCTTGGTAGAACCACCTTTGGCAGCAATTACAGCTGTGAGCCTTTTGGAGTAAGTCTCTACCAGCTTTATACATCTGGCTCATGCAATATTTGCCCATTCTTCTCGGCAAAATTGTTCAAGCTCTGTCAAGTTGGATGGGGATCGTTGGTGGACAGCAATCTTCAAGTCTTGCCACAGATTCTCAATCGGATTCAAGTCCGGGCTTTGAACTGGCCACTCTAGGACATTCACTTTCTTGTTTTTAATCCACTCCAGTGTCGCTTTGGCTGTGTGGTTGGGGTGATTGTCCTGCTGAAAGGTGAATCTCCATCCCAGTCTTAGGTATTTTGCAGACTGAAGCAGATTTTTCTCAAGGATTTGCCTGTATTTAGCTCCATCCATTTTGCCCTCTACCCTGATAAACTTCCCAGTCCCTGCCGATGAAAAGCATCCCCATAGCATGATGCTGCCACCACCATGCTTCACAGTAGGGATGGTGTTACTTGGGTGATGTGCTGTGTTGGTTTTGCACCAGACATAACGCTTTGCATTTAGGCCAAATAGTTCAATTTTTGTTTCATCGGACCACAGAATCTTTTGCCACATCTTTTCAGAGTCTCCCACATGCCTTTTTGCAAATTCCAAGTGGGATTTTACATGGGCTTTTTTCAGAAATTGCTTCCTTCTTGCCACTCTTCCAAACAGGCCAGATTTGTGGAGTACCTCAACTATTGTTGACACATGGACAGTTTTTCCCATCTCAGCCATGGAACATTGTAGGTCTTTCAGAGTTGTCATTGGCTTCTCTGACTAATGCCCTTCTTACCCTGCTGCTCAGTTTGGGAGGACGGCCTGCTCTAAGCAGATTCTGGGTGGTGCAGTATACCTTCCCCTTCTTAATGATCGATTTGACTGTGCTCCAAGGGATATTCAATGTCTTTGAAATCTTTTTATACCCCTCTCCTGATCTGTGCCTTTCCACAATTTTATCCCAGAGTTGTTTTGAAAGCTCCTTGGTCTTCATGATAGTATATTTGCTGAATGCACTATCCAACTGTGGGACCTTACAGAGACAGGTGTATTTAATCTGAAATCAACCACTTTTATTGCACACAGATGGACTCCATTTAACTTGTTGTGTGAATTCTGAAGGCAATTGGTTGCACCTGAGCTTATTTAGGAGTGTCATAGCAAAGGGGGTGAATACTTACCTAATGAAGACTCTGAGTTTCAGTGTTTAAAAATAAAATATCGAATAGAACGAAATTTCAATGTACCATTTGTAATTCAGTAATATGAAAGAATTGGTCAGGGGTCTGAATATTTTTGCAAGCCACTGTATATGGAAATAATAGTGTGACCATATCCTGAAGAGGATATGTGTTCAGTCAACTGTATAAACTTAGTCAGTAAAACCTCAAAAGCTGGCTCAGGAGTTTGTATACTTTCTGTTTAACTAGAATCATGCTTTGTGGTATCTGCACCCATTACCTCACACAGACAACATGGTCATAGCATTTAGACTGTGGCTGAAATTGCCATAGTGATTTAAATAATATACTATTATGGCTGGTCTTTTCTTCAGCAAACTGTATATATACTGTGCTGTAAAAGTTTATTAAATATACACAATTAATTACATTTTTCTGATTGGAGCTTTGATAGTAGTTGCAAATGTCATTTCAATATTCCTCTCAAAAGGGAACAGTTTTGTGCACAAGTAAATTAGGTTAAGCTCATTTTCATCTATCTTATTTCCTTGTATCCAGGAAATGTCTAGACAGATACAGATGCAGACGGCTTAATTTAAATATGTATTGTTTTGAATGCTGATAGTGTATGTTATAGCTTAGAAACTTATCAATATGGTGTATGTAAACATCACATAAAAAAAAAAAAAAAACTGAAAGCACACTGTAATCCTCCAAATTTTTAGTGTAGAGGAATGATGGGTCTTTCATTATGCAGTAAACACCAGCTCCATTAGGATGCTGTAACATGGCACAGGAGTAATTACTGCATTTTGCTGAGAAATAAAAAGGGGAATGTCAATCATTTTAATGGTTCAGCATATTGTTTTTGAATTTAATTCTGTCCTTGTTTGTGATGCAAAGATTTGCAATGTAGGCAATTAACTAAAACAATATGAAGTCATGTTTCATTATGTGCTAGTGTTCTGTTTGGTTTTGAAGAAATAAAAGCAATATACCAAAAAAAAGGTAAACCCTATTGTTATACACTCCTGATTCAAGTTACTGTAATTAATTTGCAAATTGATGAAGACGGATGCAGACTGTGTTTAATATCCTTTCAAGAGGGCATTTTTAGCTCTTTATTTTAATTGCAGAATAATGCAGATTGTTCTTTTTTTTTAGCTGAGAATTTCAAGTTTCTATTGCAGAAAACTAGGATCCCTGCTGATAACAAATAGATCTGTTGGATAAAACAAGTGGATTACAGAAATATAAAGAAGCATGATCATTTTTTTTACTGGATCCTTGCCCATTCTTCTTAATCAATGCAGGTAATTTTGTTGTGCCATGGAGGAAAAGAGAAAAGGGTGAGGTCCACAGCATAGAATCAAGTCATAGCAGTGTTGGCTTTACCTCACTCCTATCTCAATTTTTTCTTTTCTTTAAAACACAGTAGCATTCTGTTTTGTCTCCCCTTCTGTCACAAAAGCTTCCAGCAAAGAGCAGCTTGTGCCACAAGTTGGCTGCTTTCCCTGGACTCCAGGGGTGTTCAGTGAAAATCAAAGCCTGCTTATTTCCCCTATACTGAGATTTCTATGTGCAACCTGACATGGTCTCCACCATTCTGACCTGCTATATCGAGCTGTTTCCATTCAAAAGGAGTTGCTTCACAAATAGCGGAAATTAGTAGTGGGCCTGTGTCAAGCCACTTGTCACATCATTTTTTCATTCTGTTGAAATCCCATTTTTAGTACTTTTGTTCAGAGATGTGCCTTTCTTTCTTTATGGCCAGATAATGCATTTTGTGCGCTCGATCAAACAGGAAACTCCAAATGCAACACTGTTATTAGTAAATAATAAAAATGATTGCTTTCCATTTCCATGAAGCAGTTTGGCTTTCTTTAACTGATTTGCTCACTCTGACAGTCATTTGCATGGCAAATCTGACTCCTGAGCTTGCATTAGAATTGCTTCACGTTTTTTTTCTTCCCCTCTGTAGTACCAGATGACAGATTGAAGCTGGGGAAATTAGGGTTCAAAACCAAATCCAACACTAGTTCGAACCACAGCAAAGACAATAACTTTTTTTAAACATTAAAACTGCATTAAAAGTGGGCTAACTAATTATTTACAGCACTTGGATATGTAAGTGTCTTCAAAGGTCTCTCTAAAGACTAAAACTGTAGTGTTAAATGCACCCAGTTGCAAATATTGGTGTATTAATACCTCACAATTGGGGATTAAACCGTACTCGTACATAATACAGGTAGAACAAATAAATCAGTTAATGCGATTCTGTAGTGGAGACAAAGCATTGAACCTGCCTAAGCCAATTAAGCAGTGTGTGCTGGAAAACCTTGTCAGGACATAGATCAGGTAAGGGCACAAAATGGAACATTTGCCTCCACATTTTTTATTTTATTTATATTTATTTATTTATTTTTTTTAATATAAATATAAAAAATGTATAGCATATATGGGATTACAAACTATAACCTTCAGTTTGCAAGTGTGTTGTGCTACTGTCACTGCTACACGATTAGTTGAGAAAACAAACAAGCACTATTTTGAAAGATGAAAGATTCTCTGGGTATTTATTTTTTACATTTTGCAGATTGTTTTGGCGATTTTTTTTTTTTTTTCGAATTAACTCATCATTCTGAGATTCTGATCTTGATCTCTGGAAAATGTTGTTTTCCTGTCAGTGTAACGCTCATTGTGGTCCCTATTGGCGCAAGGAAGTATGGTTTCCTCTATGATACTGATTGATGAGAGTAACACTATTTGTGGTCCCCACTGGACAAGATGGTATGTTAATTTCTGAGAATTAGCTGTGCTGAAAGACAGCAAATACTGTATATTTGGTAAAAGTAAAACATACATACATACATACATACATACATACATACATAAATAAATAAATAAATAAATACATTAATAAATATTGAAAAAAATGAATACACAATACAATTATTTATTTATTTTTATCTATTTTGATATTTATTTATGTATTTTTCACTATCAGATATAAACATTGCCATTTAATACTGTGTGAAACGAAAACAAATACACAACAATTCTTGTTCAGTTGTATATTAGTGAAGATTTTTGTATATAAAGGTCATCATGCTTTCATATATTTTTGCTTTCAAATTAAAAAATATATATTTTGTAACAACCCGGACAATTGCTTTGTTGCAGGACTTGTTTGTTCAGTTTGTCATAAGAACAGGGAGGGAGAGAGTGAATGAGTGGGGAGAATGTGTGTTGCTGTTTTTGAGTGTTGCAGAGCATGGATGGTTGATGAGCCAGACAGAGGCGAGAAATGACGGGAGGTTATATAAGGGGGTGCCTGAGCCTGGGGACAGTCGACGCGTCCAACAACGCTGCCTTATCCGCG
Source organism: Polyodon spathula (assembly GCF_017654505.1). Lineage (NCBI taxonomy): Eukaryota > Metazoa > Chordata > Actinopteri > Acipenseriformes > Polyodontidae > Polyodon > Polyodon spathula. The sequence goes on from NC_054535.1 coordinate 85,383,028, forward strand.
TTGGGCACCCTTGCCTGTGTTTCAAAAAACACTCACATACCAAACCAAAGGGTCTTACCTTACCGTCTTGAGAGGCAAAAAGAGAAATGGCTTCCATGGAATGATAGTTTTAACCCCTCGATAGGCGGGACCAAGGATGTCATCCAGGAGAGGGCCTATCGGCAGCTCTGGTATAGAAAAATCTATACAAAATCTTGTTCATCTTGTTACTTGTTTAAAAATGTAACTTTACTCCTATACTACTTGCAAATGTTGTGAAACAGAAGGGAAAACTTAGTGGCGTGAAAGCTAGGGCATCTGCATTGCAAGCATGTCTTGGGTTCGATTTCCATACAAGGTTTATATTGCAAACTTTAAAAAAAAATTAATTAATGTGTACGTGGGAAAAAAAAAATTAGTTGATATGAATGACACTTTTATTGAACATACTTTTTCACACATAACTTTAAGATGCATATATATAAGGCAGGATTTGAATCCCAACTAGTCATACTTTCATCCAACTACATAACCGCTACAGTACACAGATTCACATCTTTAAACAAACTAGGCTGCTATTTACATGTACTCTATCCAAACGGCAGTACATTGCCACAATACAGGTTGAACAATTTTGCTATTCCCATAATGTGTGTCTGTTATTATCCATTAAGTGAAAAATAAAGTGAAATCTGAAGCAAAAACACACTGAAAATGTGAAAAAACACCAAAAGTGCCCAGACATTTAAAGTGGAGATGTCCAAAACACAAGCCAAGCTTCAGTCAGCAGCTGGCGCATCGTCACAGTTTATCGTACAGCATGCTGAACAGGTGGAGGGGCTCTGCAATCCAAATGCTCCTTCTGTGGAGCTGCAAGAGGAAGAAATAGAGGCAGGAACCTCAGTGGATCCTCGGGACCTCTGACGAAAATTTTTGGTCGTACCTTTACACCGTCCTTGAGACTGGCTCCTGCACTTCAGGAGCAGATATAAAACCATTTATTTAGCCACTGATAATGGATACTGTTCATGATAAAAATCTATTTACCTATGAGAAATAAAATTCGTGCAATATATATATATATTATATATATATATATATATATATAGATATATATATATCACTATATATATATATATATTTAGTGGTGATCCTTATCAACAAAACCCTTCAGCAATCCAGTCTTGTGGAAATGAAGCTGAGACGCCAGATGCAGGCCACCGCTGCCAGACAACAGATGTTGTTCCAGCAAACACAACGTCATTATCAACGTGACTGGGCTTTGTGGATGAGGCAAATGGTCGTAATGTTCTCGAAGTTACTACAGACCATTGCTGAGAATTTGATACCAGCCACACTTATGATTGACATTGGCACTGACCCAATTCTGATTCCCAGCATTTTCTCTTCTGGCAAGGGATGATCTAGCGTCATTTGCCGGTCCGGTCGCCTTTCTCCAGGCATTCACACCAGGGGAGGAAGACATCATACTTTGTAAATTTACTGTAGATACATTTATTTATTTATTTTATTTAAATTTACAAAGTATGATGTCTTCCTCCCCTGGTGTGAATGCCTGGAGAAAGGCGGCTGCTCGTTAGGCGAAATCTCATATAACAGAAATGAAATCCTCATTGGTTCCCACGTTATAATCTTCGATTGGTTCCAGAACCCCAAAAATTTCCTCTTCAACACCCAAAATTCCCCTTAATAAAGGACAGAACTGTATCTAAATATGAAATCACTGAAATTCTGTATCAATTATTAAAGAAATTAGCCTGAAGTGGTTCAGTAAATGACAAATAAACAATCTTTTGCGGTATGCGTGAGTCCCGCACAAATAAAGACCTGGGCTGACACAGTTTTCTTTCATGCGCTTATCAGTGTTAGAAAACATACGTTATAGTAAAAATTAATTAAATATTAAAAATATTAAAGTATTTAAGTATCTAAAAAATATTATAGTGTAAAAACACTAACACTAAATAACGGTCAGTTATGAAAAAGAAAATTAAAAGAGAATATTAAATATAAAACAGAAATAAAACAGCACTTAATAAACAAAACACTACAACACTAGAATGATACAAAGACAAAGAAGGCTCACAGCGCATGCTGGGATGGAGGTGAATGCTGTGACGTACGTCTTGCGCAGACACAATACGATCGGCCACTTTGCGAGCTTCCTTCTCGTAAGAGCGAAAATATGCTAGTTTAATGGAAAAACAGATATTAATTTCTGTGTCTCATATAATTGAAATCTCGTATATCGGTAGCTCATACAGCAAGGGATTTATTATGGTGTTTTTTTTTGTATTTTCTTTCCAACTGTTTTACATTGGTATGTTTTTAACCATTGAGTAGGTATGGCTAAACCATACAATTCAAAACACGAAAATTGTTTAACTCACTCTCAAAATGAAATGTATGAAATAGAATTTTCACTACTTATTTCTTGGGAATCAACAATACAGTGATACTCAATATTCAAATACTTTATTTAGCAGAAGCAGTTATGCATGTACAGCAAAAATGAGGATACTAAGCTAATTAAATAAAAAATCTGATACAAAATAAAAATACACCGGCAGGTTACAAAAATAAAGATAGCAATGCATCTCTAACAGCAGGACCCTCTTCATATCGCTGTTGTGCAATTCTTGATAGCATAGCGTCCACTGTTTCCAATCCGGCAGCCTTGGCAGGAATCTAGGAAGGTATCTAGCACAGATTGTGAAAATGCTACGTCTCCTCTGGTTTTCAGCCATGGTGATCTGAACTTTTTAATAAATTAAATAGGCAAAATATGTTTTAGTAGCAAAGATATAAGCCCCGACAGATGATGTGTTAAAAGCAGTGTGGGTGACAGCACTAAAACAAAGTATTAAAAAAGCAGGAATGATCCATCAGTAAATCAGAGATTTATTAACCAATTAAGTCAAATACAATATCATGTGGAGTCTATCGTGTAACCTTCTCTACACATGGAAACAATATTTTTGGGAGTTTCCTGCTGAACTGCACAAGAATCAAACTGGGCCTTATGCATGGCTAATTTAACCCCACCCCACCCCCCGGGGGGAAGTGGGCATTCCCAGGAAAATGAAAGGCTTCACATGGAAAAGCAAAAAGGTACCAAGTCCATGTTTATTTCACGAGACAGAAATGTCTCCAATAAGAGTAAACACATGTAAACTAAGCCAATGTTGTGCTCCGTGTCGAGAATACCATCTTGGGCATTAGGCAGATTGTATATACAAATATACTCCAACCAGTCATTAACACATATTCAGAATTTACCAGAATTAAGATTAACCAGAATTAAGCAACTTGCAAATTGTCCTAAGTGGTTTCTTATTTTGTTTTATTGTGTGTATCTATAATACTGAAATGGAACCTGTGACTGTTTTGGCTGTAAGCAAGCTATGAAACATGTATGTATCCCTGTAACAGGGTCTACTTGTGGGTGTGTGCATTCGCTGTTGAGTGACAGGAAGGCGATCAAGACAGGGGTTGAAGTTGACACACCCCACAGGCGCACAGGATTTATTTACACAAAAGCAAAAGTAAATATAGGTGGTCATGTGATGTTATCAGCCATGGTAGCTCACAGAGGACTAATACAGCAAGCTGTACGAAAACACAACCAAAACCCAATACAAAAACTATAAAATAAAAGGTGCCGTAAAAACGGCATGCGCTACTCCCTAATGCATGGAGGCCCCGCTTGCTCATCTCGGTATACTTTATGGGGATCTACCATCCCCGAAATAATCTTTATGGATCAACACAACCCCGACTCCATGGACAATCTTCAGCCCGTTGTCCTTGGCTTTGCAGCAGCTCCGAGCTGAATAAACAGGACCTCTTTATACACCTACCTGCTGATTATCCACAGCTGGTAATCACACACAGCAGGCAGGCTATCCCAGGAACGACAGGTCATTAATTAATTACAATAATTACACACATTTACATAATATTATGTACAATGTATACACAAAAACCCACTCTTCATGTGCAGGGCTCCTGCCCTGCTACAATCCCCAATAGATGAACAGACAATGTTTGTTACCCCAGACCTCCATAATTATAGTGGGATATTTGGTTTGGGAGTTTCTTAGATATCATAGAACCCGTTTTATCTTTTAGCCAAATCTCAATTTTGCCCAAGATTTGGATAACTATTTTGCACTAAACTATATGAATGCAATCTTCTTCAACCCACTTCAGTTTGACCTGGTGAATCTATGACTCCCCTCCCATCAGCAAACTCATGCATGTTGGGGAAAGAACAATATGGTTACCTTGGTCTTAGTGGCAGATATTGATGAGAGCTATGAGTCTGTTTGACAACTTATATCCTGTGTATATAATAGCAGTGGACAACATTTGTGTGTATACTGTATATATCAGCTTCTTCCAAATTCAAGGCTCAATCAGGTTTAATATATTGTTACATAGCTGTCTACAGCAGGCAGCTACAGATTTCAGCATTATTAGAATGTATCAAAGAAGGGAAGAGTTTCTGAATTATATGGATATCATTTCCTTGATGGCTTCAAATACATGAGAGCTAAACTCATTGTGATATATTTGTAAGATGGCATATAAAGAAAAAAAAAATATTACTATCCTTCCAGGTTACTTTGTTATTAAATCATTCGCTAAAGCTTAATAGAGCCCATTATTAATATTAAAAGACAACAGGGACACCATGGTGAGATTTCCCCCCCCAAAAAAAAGGTCTTCCCTGCTTTTCCGCTGTAGTGGTGACTGCTCAGGTGAAACTACCTTCTTAACTTCTGAAAAATATTCCCTCTCTAATTCAAAACCAGATCCTCCAAAAAACACTAATAGTGTGCCTTTACTTGTATGTAACAGTACATATTCTTTCAAAAAAATTTACTTGTTTCTGTAATTTTAAAATATATAGCCTTGTGCAGCAAGGTGTTGGATGAGACCATTCAGGTCACAAACAGCTGTCGAGGTGAATTAACTTTAATTGAAGTCATCCTGGTCCTGGTCTTGCTGTGAATTAGCTGGGCCTGCCATGATTCAAATTATTATTTTTTTATTTGTGAATGTTAAAGGGAAATCTGTTCAACAGTTAAGTCATTCTTAAAATTCTACAGTATATAGACAAATATATGACTCTATTCTGAAGGAAGTGAAATGGCAAATACAGTATTTTGTAGGCCCATTGACCACCCGATTTCAAGAAGTCTGCATTTATATTATTTATATTACACACCAGAGCCCGGAAAACACTGAACACTTGTGAATGAAGAACAGTCACGGGTGTGCATATCTACTGCACCTTACACCATATCTACACTGCCTAAATAATGCTCAATCTATTAAAAAAAATGGAGATGGATTAGAACAGCATGCTTAAGACTATATATTTGTCCATGAAAAGTTGGTTTGGCTTCCTTCAGTTCTAACTACAGCACAGTCTTCAGACATGTTTTAACTTACATGCATCAAGTATATATACTAAATTTAAACACCTTATCTGACTTCATTAAAACCTCTTAAAACTAAGTTCTAATTACAGAGGCTAAGCTGCTATAACTGTAAAACAGATCCCCTTTTAAACTTCACGGTATGGCACTGAAAATGATGGTTGAACTAAACACAAAATAGGAAAAAAAACCTCAATCCACTGGTGTCATTAAATGAAAACCAGAGCATATTGTAGGCTTTTGGGTGGTTACATGCCCAGAACAAAATTGTTAAGGAAAATGCAGCGCTGTGCCAAAATTAGATGAATGTGCTTTTTTGTTTATTTATTTATTTTTGAATTATTTCAAAGATGTGTACATTTGCATAGATTTCAATGGTGGTTATATGGTAACATTTAGATCATTTATTGACATATAATGGTAGGAAAGGAAGAACATAAGTAAATTGTACAGTAAAACCTACATAGCCTGGAGCTTAAAGTTCTGTGGTCAACTTAAGCAGTTTTGATTGCAGATGAACAGAAGATAAGTTTCTCCATGGTCTGGCCTTTCTAGAGATTTTCAGAACAATCTCAGTGATTAAATTTTGAATGTCAGAAACTTTCAATGTGCAGGATAGTTGGATAATTAATATATATATATATATATATATATATATATATATATATATATATATATATATATATATATATATATAGAGAGAGAGGAGAGAGAGAGAGAGAGAGAGAGAGAGAGAGAGGGATATAATTAATGAAAAATAATGAGATACAAAAATTATATAATGACTTGTTAATAGTAAAAACCAAATTAACAGTTTGTAAAGTTACCAAGAAATCTGGTTATTTGGAAAAAAAAAGAAACACATTTAAGGACATTTCCAAAACTTTTTTGTGTTTTGTTAAATGTAAACAAGAATAAAAAAAATAAACAACTTTCTTTTTTTCTCCACCTTTTCCCATCTGTATTTTAAGTATTGGTTCATGGGACAGGAGCAAGGGCTGCATGGAGGAAGAACCTGGGGAATTGATAATATGAGAGAAGTGTTTTGTAACTGGTGTGTGGTATTAAAAAATCAAGGAAAGTCAAAATGCTGCTTCAATATTAGTTTAAAACAAAACTTTTATTTTGTTGAGGTACCTTTGACAGATGGTGGGTGTGTGCTTACCTGAACTGCCCATTGATTCTTTTAGAATGTTGACCAAAAAATGTCAGTTACTTAAGAGATAACTTTAAGGGTGATTGTGTGTCTCTGAGAAAATAACCATCCCCTGACTGGCTATGCACCTGAGACTGAAGGCTGAGGCATACCATTTTTATGACAGAAATAAAACCCAGAAGGTAGCTGTTATTGCTAGTTTTTTGCTGTCAAAATGATTTAATTCCTCTTTGAAAATGTAATTTGCCTTTGCACTTGTTTCAAAAAGGGTCAGAGAGTTAAAGTGGGAAAGGAATGACAGGCAAGGTAAGTAGAATTTTTTAACTGGAGGGCAAACATAAATGTATTCAAATTAAGGTTGGATAGAATCCATGAGGCAGTGAAAATATGAAGATGGGGCACCATGCTTCCATCCAAATAAGATAAAATATCTGGCTAACAGTTGTAAAGGATTCCTGAATGTATCTTAGACAAAGGAATATATTTGCATGTTAACACAAAAATCTGTATGGTGGGTGTGACATATTGCATGAGTGTACTATAGCTTTAAGCCAAAGTGTACATATCACTACTTGGATGTATTCCAGTGTGCAAGGCAGTTGTTGTTGGCTGTACTCGACATACAATAAACACGTTATAAATATCACTGTGTATGCCTCCTCAACATGGAAAAGTCCAAGCATAACATCATACCAGAAGAAAATGAAAACTATATAATGAACACCGAAAGAAAATGCAACAGCTAAAGCCGCCAGCGGAGTTGAAATTTGCAGGGAACATGGAGGAACAATGGAAGAGTTAAAAACAGCATTTTGTCCTTTACATGACTGCAATAGGAGCAAATGAAAAAGAAAATGAACAAAATGCTGCACTCTTCTTAACAGTAACTGGTTTGGATGCCTTAAACATCTTCAACAGCTTCCAATTGACAGAGGAAGAAGGAAAAGACTACAAACTGGTAATACAAAAATGTGAATATTTTTGTACACCGAGAAAGAACGAGACACACAAGAGATGTGTTTTCAATAGCAGAGTACAGAACGAAAATGAGTCGATAGAGGAGCTCATAACAGACTTAAAATTGAAAAGTCAAACGTGCAACTTTGGGACTTTGGCTGACTCTCTAATACATGACAGAATTGTTATGGGCATGAGATATAAAAGAAAGACTACTTGGAGAAGCAGAGTTAACACTAGACAACACAGACACTAGAGCAACACAGACACTAGACAACACAGACACTAGAGCAACACAGGTCTGCCAGGCAGAAGAAGTGACGCAGTGTCTGATAAAATTCATGGATATGGATCAAGCAAAGAGACAATAATAAAACAGACGAAGGCAGACAAACTAAAGAGAAACTGAGAGGAAATTAAAAGTTTCAAAAGAACACTGTTCAGAGACACCAGACACACGGACTTGCAAGAGGTGCGGCGGAGGCCACAAACCACGCCAGTGTCCAGTGTTCGGAAAAGAATGCACAAGCTCTGGAGGAATAAATCACTTTGCATGAGTTTGCAGACAGCAAAAGAAAGTCTACAATTTGGACAAAGAAGAAGACATCAGAGAAATGTCGGGAGAATTGATACTATGGAGAACGAGGAGAACTGGACTGCTACATATACAGTCAACGAGACGCCGGTTGCATTCAAACTGGACACAGGAGCTCAAGTAAACTTAAGGCCAGACATTGAACTGTCTAGGCTAGAATTAAAACCTGCTGTGAACACTAAAGAAAATGTTAATCTTAGAGCCTATAATGGAAAAATAATTCCCACAGTAGGAACTTATAGCATAATGCTGAAGACGGATAGGAAAACACAGCAGGTACGTTGGTAGCACTTTAGTTTAGGGATCCGATATAAGTGATTATATCTATAAACATGTTATTAATTATGCTATTAACAATTATAGAATATGATTAGAAATAATAAGAGTATTATCATATCACAAAATCACCGCTGCTGCTGTATATAACCACTTATAACAGATCCCTAAACTAAAGTGGTATCAGTATATTTTGTAATTGTGAAAGGTAACAAGGTTCCCATAATTGGTTTAAAAACATGTTATGCATTAGGATTGGTAAAATGTGCACATGTAGTGAATTGCAATGTGAATGCAAACAGCACAGTGAATGTGGAAGACACATTCACAGACTTGTTTAGGGCATAGGGAAACTGAAACTAAAGCACAAAATAGAACTAGCATAGCCGAATAGACCAGTGATACACACACCTAGAAAAGTGCCTCTAGAGTTAAGAAAAAGGCTGAAAGTGGAAATGCAAAGGTTAGAAACCATAGAAAAGAGGAGGGTGCTCTCATTTATGTAGTAGAGAAAAAAGAGTGCATAGATCCCAAAGAGTTAAACAAATATGTAAAAACAGAAAATTTCCAGTTGCCAACACAAGGTGAAATCCTTGGGGATATAGCGGGAGCTAAATATTTCTCCAAACTAGACACGTTGGCTGGGTTTTGGCAAGTTGCCCTAGATAGAGATAGTGCAAGGCTGTGCACATTTAACATGCCTTTCAGAAGGTATTGCTTTAAGAGATTATCTTTTGGCCTGTGCTCTGCTCTAGAAGTATTTCACAGGATAGTGCAACACATTTTTGACAGTGTACCGGAACAAAGGTGTATATAGATGGTGTTCTGGGGAGCTACGTTAGAGGAAGGTTAGAGAGGGCACTAAAAGTTAGAGTTAGTGGCTTAAAACTGAATAAAGCAAAATGACAATTCAGGTAAACAGACATCACATACTTGGGGGAAAAAACTAACACAAGATGGAGTGCAGATTGACAAGAGTAAAGTAACAGCCATTAAGAACATGCCACAAACAAAGAAGCGGTACAAAGATTTCTGGGTATGGTTAATTATGTAGGCAAATTTGTACCAAATTTGGCCTCACACATCAGTGGAAGTGGGACAAAAACCACAAAAAAGAGTTTGATGGTTTAAGAGCACTCATATCCAAAGCGGCAGTTCTGGAAATATATGATGAGAAACAGAACACTTAGATATCTGCTGATTTCTCCAAAGCAGGCGTAAGAACAGTACTCTTACAGCAATATGGAGGTGGAGACCAGTAGCATACGCATCAAGAGCCCTCACCACAACAGAGTGCCAATACATACAGATAGAAAAGAGGCACTAGCCCTGGTGTATGGATGTGTACATACATGGACGGCCAGTAGGGGCTTTAACAGATCACAAACCTTTGATTACAGTTGCAAACAAGGGCTTAGCAAACACACCACCAAGGATTTAGAGATTATTCCTCAGACTGCAAAAGTATGAGGTACAGCTGGTGTACAAGTCAAGGAAAGATTTGATAGTAACAGGCAGGCTCTCAAGAGCTTTTGACGCTAAACAAATAATACATGTTAATTTGATTAGGAAAAAAAAATGTCCTGTGTTTGATGAAATGTTGACAGTGATAGCAAGAGCCACAGCACAAGACATATGCTTACAAAAGGTGATAAAGGCTGTAACACAGGGGTGGTCTGCTCACACAGTACTAACACCATATTTACAGTACAGGAATGAACTGATAATACTAGACAGAATTATTTTCAAAGGTTCTAAGATTGTAGTTCCACAAGTGTTGCAGAATAACATGTTTCTAAAAATACATGCGGGGCACCTAGGGATGGAAAAATCCAAAAGGTGAGCAAATGTGTTATTATGACCCAATATGAATACAGACATAGAAGATGCAATCAGAGCATGTGAGACATGTCAGCAATACAGGTCCAAGTATAGAGCCAGTGTGGGTAGAAGAGAACACATTAGGGCAGTGTAAAGTAAGCACAGACTTATTGACACTAGAGGGTAAGAGGTATGTCTTAGTGCTAGATTACTACTCACAATACCCAGAGTTGGCACTACTGAAACAGACAACAACCAAGCAGGTAAAAACACATATAAAATCAAGTTTTACAAGGCTTGGAATACCAGAAATGTCAATGACTGATAATGGACCACAGTTCAGCTGCAATTAATTTAGAGAGTTTGCAAAAATCTTTGAATTCAAACACATTACATCTAGTAATCTCCTATCAAACGGATTGGTGGAAAACGAAGTAAAGGTAGTAAAGTTGCTGATTAAGAAAGCAATAGACTCAAACGAAGATCCGTATTTAGCTATTCTGAATTTCAGGGCCTTACCAATGAAACAGGGGATGTCTCCAGCTGAACTGTTGTTCAACTGAAAGCCAAGGACCAGGTTACCTGTGATCATAAGTTGAGAAACAGATAAAAACAGGAACATTCACCAGTTGAAAGAAAACAAAAAAGACAGAAAAGCTACTATATGACAGAGGGTCTCACAGGTTGAATGACTTAAATCCAAATGACAGAGTGAGAATATATGATGATAATTGCTGAGAATTAAAGAATGCCAGAGTAGTAAAAAATCTAGCATCTAGATCTTATGAAGTAATTACTACAGATGGTGTAACTTTGAGAAGAAACAGGAGACAACTGTTAAAAGTGTCTCACACTGACACAAACAAGACAGGTAATGAGGCGCAGAAAGTAGAGGATAAACAAACTGGTAATACCAGATAGTCCATACATAGTCAGATAGATTGTAAGTCTGACAGTGTAGCTACAGAAATCAATGAGCCTGTAATGGTTAGAACATCTCAGAGGGTTACAAAGCCCCCTAAGCGATTTATTGAGGAATGTTAAACCGTAGGCATCAAGATGGAATTGTAAAGAAAGAAAGAAAATGTTTATATGTTAGTGTTGATTCACAGGGAAATGTAAAAAGTTGTTATATTGTTAAAAAAAAAAAAAGTAGCCAAAGTATGGAGCCTTTGGCTGATAAGCAGGATGTGGCATATTACACATATAGTGTACTATAGCTTTAAGACAAAGTGTGCTCGTCACCACTCTGATGTATCCCAGTGTGCAAGGCAGTTGTTGGCTGTACTCGAAGTACAATAAACATGTTATAAATATCACAGAGTATTCCTCCTCAATATGGAAAAGTCCAAACATAACAGTGTCGAGTCAGCCTGTGTTGAGCACAGATCAATCTGAAATGCACTCGTGAGAAAATGAACTACCAAAAATCATCAGAGAAGTTGATGCCTAAATGCGAGAGGATTCTTGGTGTACCCAGCGAAAGACAAGGCAGCGACAGAATACTATTTTAAATTAGCAGGGGTTAACGAAATGAGTCAACAAAGGATCTGGGGGCAACGGTAAAAATTGGACTAGGAATTATTTTTTTGTACAAAATTCAGAATCTGCAAATAAGGAAACATGTTTATGGTTTAAATGATGTAAAATTTTTATCTGTGAAACACAAAATCTATCATTGAGGAAGAAAATAAATGTGCATCAACGCAGGAAAAACATGATATGATGGATTGGTCTACTTAGAAGAGCATGGAAGTACAGAAAAAGAAACAAACAGGAATATCTTGCAGCATACTAAGTTGACATTGTTTGATATTGTTTGGGCTATGTTCCAGAATTATGTACAATCCATGCATTTCAAGCTTCAGGGAGTGATCCATGTCAAGAGCTATTAGGTGTTCTATTATCCATTAACTTTCTATATACTTTTGATAGCCACAGTTTTCATAATGTATTGTTTAAAAGGTATCTAGAGACCAATTCTATTTTATGTGTGGTATAATGTATCTTATAAGATTTGTTGTCATATTTTGTTATAATGATAGAATGATTGCACAGTTCCACAGGTGTCTGTCTATTTTTGAACGCAAGCAAATCCTATCCTATAAAACACAGACGGATATCAAAAAGCATAGCTTCAAGTAGATTTCTGATCTTACTGTTCAATATTACATACATTTATAACACGGCTTGGATAAATAACAACCTTTGATTGGTTAAACAGCATCACATGACCATGCGTAGAAATATAGCATATAGCATTGCTTGCATACTAATGAGCTCCTTCACCCTGAATAAATCACTACGCACCACTACATTCTAAATTCCATGACAGACTGCCATTTTATTTTTTATTAGTTACAACACCGCTGCCAAAAATGAGTGACATTCCACATGTTTCCTTTCAAGAGTAGACACATAACAGTAGTTGAGGAACAGCTAAATGAAATAAAATTAAAATTATTAAATAATTAATAATTAATAAGTTAAAAAAAAAAATCGTGTTACCACCCCAGGCAAGGTGTATATCATGAGAACTGCACAGCCCGTCGTGGCTTATACCTTACATAAATGCACACATAAATACATTCCTACAAGATATATTTATACAACTACAGTACGTCCCGTTTTTGATATGAAGGTATTTGTACAGTAAATTATATTTGCTTGTTGTTATTTTTGCTTTGTCTGTATATTTCCTTTTGCCTTTGCAGGACATTCAGTTTACACTGAGCATTTAACAGAATCTGCATTAAGTAAAGAAGAATAGGCTTTTTACAGTACAGTGTGTGTACAAGGACCACCCTTGTAATTCTCCCGAAAGTGGATTAATGCTCTGGTGGTTTCATTGTAGTGGAAAAATAATAGGATGTAGCAAAGGGAAAAATTGGTACAAGAGAAGGCTACGTATTCAACAGCTGTTTTTTTTTTTTTTTTTTTTTTTTTTTTAAGAACTGGTGTTTTTTCCTTCAAGAAAAAAGTAAGAAAATGTTTTCAAAGCATTCTGAGAATCCTTCACTGTGTGTTATAGGTGGCAGCAAGAAGTGAGGTGATTAACAGCACATTGGATAACAAAAAAAAAAATTACATATTGAAGATGTTCGTTTTGCAGTAGTTCGGTATTGTTACTGCTTTAGGATACGCTGCTTTTTTATGGATTGGCCTTTATTACTGCATAATGTTGGTTGGGTCCATCTTAATGTGTAATCTGTAGCCCAATTAAAATGCTTAACTAATGACTCATCAGGTAAAGCAAACTGAGAGTAAATGTTTTTGTGTTTTTTTCTTGGAATGAGGAAATCTAAATAATGCCTATTACTTCAAATTAAAATGGATGAGGTCAATTTAGCTGAAAGACACTATTGGGGCAAAAAACTAAATAAAACTCTATAGTTGAATGACAGAATGCATAATGATTTCTGATGCCATAAAAAAATACAAACATTAAAACTGCGTCCAAAGCAATTTAATTTGCTGTACAGAATTTTGGAAATAAATCAGATTTTTCAAGCAATTTAGTTTGACAATGGCCAGGTGAATTATTGCACATTCTATTGGGTAGATGTCAATTTGAGTTGTCTTCTGCTGTGCAGGGGCAATACTGCTTACACTAATCAACAGCCAGTTATAAATAACAATCATCACCCAGTAAACAATTTGTTACAGTAAAACCGGGTCTAATATAGACTTTTGTTAAAATGTATAATGAAGGGGTCCATGACTATGAAACAAAGACAACTGGCACCTATCATTTTCTAGAAGCCTCAATGGAAAGGTTACAAGATCAGCACTGTGAGGTTGGAGACCTACTGTACATATAATTAGTTTTTAATGTAGACCATTGTGTGGAAAGATTCAAACATAGTGTTAAAAACCGTGATATGATAATGGTGTTTTTAAGGTTTTGTCATTTTTTGCCAGTACAGTTTGTACTTTTTGTTGTTGCAGTGCATATATGTGCGAATAGAACTGATAACGTGAACAAAATCTAAACTTTGACAATCCACTAATCGCACTTAACAAAACTGTATTTAATAGTGTGAGTGAGCTATATATTCAATACATATTTTCAGAGCAGATTTAGTTGGTTTCGCAGAGGTTTTAGGAGTTGACCATACCAGGTAATCTGTAAGCCTTGAAGAAGACATTTAGTCCCGAGCTGCATAACTGGATTAGTAAAATGTCTGAGATGATTGTGTTTGCTTCATCCAAAGCTTGACCAGTACATTGGTCTGTAGCCTTTTCTGAGGGGTGTTCTTTTTGTGTTCAGGATGCCTCGTTTGTTTTCTATAACATGCACAAATTTGTCTTTTAGTTGATCTTTTACTGGAGGGAACCGTAGTATGCAGTACTGACAAACACAAATTGATTGCTTTTAATTAAAAAAGGTGGGTGTCCACTGATGTAACTTAAATGTTTTTTACAGTGTGAAGGTTTAGATACAACCTCACACAGATACAATTAAAGACGTATACAGTGGGGTTAAATTCTGAATGTCAATATTTGAAATCTATTCCAGCCCAAAAGCTATTTTCATAGCTTAATAACTCATTTAAAATTAATACACAATGCAGCTGTTTTGTACAGTATTTTTTAATATTGAAACATTTGTATTCTGATAAATTCATTGCAAAATTTCTTGGTATTTGTATTCCAAATATCAGTCTAATAGATGACAGTGGTAGATAGCATGCTTTTCTGCAGCTACATGCTGATAAGCACGCACAAACACAGTGCTCCAGATGAATAGCTGCTTTGTAACTACGATATGCACAGTTGGACTGTTATCCTTGAGAAATCCATAATGTAAAAAATGCAGTTCAGTGAACAAGCTTAATCCATCCAAATGTTGCCTTATAGCCAACCCAGGTGTATGTGTTACTGTGGTTTAGGGAAGCTCTTTTTTTAAAACTGATTTTGAATGGGGACCCTCAAGTGAGGAAAAGGCAAGTTTCAAATAAGAAAGAAATACCTGTTCTGCAGTAAAAGTAATGTTATTATGATATTATTTGTAAGTATATTGTCTCAAGGCCTGTCTCACATCCCAGCAGTGAAAGACTTCTGTACATTAAATATATGTATTGCTTTACAAAAGAGAAGTTTCAACTATTTTCTGAGAACCCCCCTGGGCAACCGGACCCCAGTTCAAGAACCATTGCCTTATTCTACCACACTTATCTATCAAGATGTATCACAGCTGGTATATTAAAGTTGCAAACTTAAAATATGTTTTAGCTCCAGTGTCTCACAATCGTGTATAAATGCTACTCAAAACAAAACAGAGTAGAGTGTATGTGGTTTTATTATTCCGCTAAACTAGGCGTGGGTACAACAAGTAGAAAGAATTGGTTTAACAAGTTAAATGAAGTAGTAAATCTTTAGGAACTAGGGGTAATTAGTTCAATTAAACAATAAAGAATATAGTTAGAACAAAGACCTGGTCATGAAGGGCCAGAGTGACCTATGCCTGCCCTAAACAGAACAGCATATCATATTAAGGACAGCAATGTTGTGGATTTTTTGCTTTAAACATGCATGGTGTAAATTCAATTAGTTTTCCAACTTGACACTCTGTGAGCCAAAAACCATGTAAATAGACAAAACAGACTTTCCCAGAATTCTATATAAAGGAATTAGAAACACTAACAAAAAGGTTTTAAAAGTTAATGTAATAATTTGACTGTGGCTATGTCAAATAGAACGTATTGAATATAATTGGCTGTCAGCAGTCAAAATTGACTATATTTATATATCTATGAATCACTTAGAAATTCTGGCATGTGATTGGTTAAAACCTCATCACATGACCAAAAATAGATCCAACTATTGCCCATGTGACACTGCATTCGTTTTTTTTTTTTTTGCAAACTCTCTCAAATTCTATTTAGTATATATACACTTCACCTCATTACATATGTTTTAAAACTGAAACCTAGTTAAACATGAAATTGGAGGGCTGTTGAGCTGCTATTGGCAAACAAGGTAGTATTTAATTCGGTTGCAAGGCTATTTGTATCGCTTTATCTACAGAAAAGGTGGACCGTTTTAAAAGCTTAACCATGTTCAAGTTGCTTATTACCTGTAGTGGTTATTCACTTTTTTTTAATATGATAAACTTTTCTAGAAACACAAACATGAATTGCAGTAGTAAACCTCTTGACACTGTTTGTTGCAGCATTAAATGTGTGCCGTATCTATCTTACTAACTCATTAAGGTAAAAGACAGTGGGATTATAATATCATATTATATTATGTAATCAATCAATCTTTATTTTATATAGCGCCTTTAATAGTGGACTACCATCACAAAATGCTTTACAAGATGCAAAAACAACAAGAAAATCCATAATACTTTAAATACAGAGAAATGCATAATACATGACATACAGTAAAAAAAAATAAATAAATAAGCATAATACATTCAATACTGTTGAAAGTGCATAATAGATAATAGTAGCATAATACATGAAATACTACATTAAATATAGTGGAAAGTGCATAATACATGATAGTAGCATAATACATGAAATAGTAGCAGCAACACAGCAGCTAATAATAGACATCAGGCTTAAAGCTCATGGAAAGCAAGAGAGAACAAGGTGCAAGGGGTCATAACACCCATAAACTCAGTGGATAAACTGTTGCTTTGGAGGTTCCACTTTTCTCACTGTATGTTGTTCAAAAGCCACAACTGTGAGGCCAACAGAATTTACCTTACAAACTTACCTGGGGGTATCTTCTTCATCACATCTGATCAATTATAAATTCAGTTTCTAAATAACCCAACTGGGCCAAGCCACTTAAATGTCAATGTACTGCAAATGAAAGTGACAGTGGCCCCCTGACTGAGATTGCACCACTAATTGGTAGAAAATAATTGTAAGAAGGTGAAAATCAGAACAGTTCACTATCTGCATCGACCATTACACTGGGAACACAAATATTCATAAATAAAAAGTAAATAAATCCTGTCATTCACATTAAATATGCATCAACCTGAATACTTTATACCATCACAATTTGCAGATCTGATTACTGTCCCATGATTCATTTTGTTAATCATCATTTATTACTGTTTCAACACTCATGGATATTTGGCATGAATAATAAAGTCACAAGCGTATTTGATATTTTGTTCTTTTTTGAGTAAGATGGAATTATTGTAATAAGATCAGCCTAAAAATGGAATGTGCACCGGTAATTCATTAATCAGGTATTGATGACTTAACCAAAATGTACAATTTTCATGGAAGGGCCAGACGTTTCAAAAATACTAGTGCCTTGCGAGCTAATATTACCTAGGTATGTGACACAGCCTCAAGGATGAGCTTTGATTAAACAGGACGAAATATAACAGATCTCCACCTAGCGGCTGGTAGGTTGATACTGACATCGGCATAAGACATGTTCTTATCTCTTGACTAGAGAGCTTGCTAGAGAGGTTAGCAGTTTGCTCCATCCCTTGCCTCTTTATTCAATTCAATGGGTTGATGCCAATCCATTACAAAGGTTATTATGAAAGTCTCTGTTCATGCTGTGTTTTAAAGATTAAGCCGTTAGATTCATTTTAAAAATCCAGAATGGCAAACGTATTTCATTCTGTTAGCCCAGTTGTCAAACATGTTCATTTTTATTTTTCAAAGATCTTTATAGAAATCGATCTTTATGCAGCAACCTTTATGAGTCTGCATCTGAGTGGCTCATCACACTAACATAAGCTTACAGCTGCCAACAATCTGTACTATATTTACAAGGTGTGAGTCAGAGATTTCCTTGCTCAAAGTTCTGTTAAGTACTGAAGCTTTAGAACAGGACATACATAGATTTATGTCTCAGGGGGGCATTTGTTGTGGTCACAGCTAAACGTCTTTGTTAACAATTCTCTAGCAAGTCCATGAGATCATGAGGATTTGACTTTGAAGCATACACACATCAAACAGAAATGTAATTTCTTTATGTAATTGATACTAGGGTGTAACTATATATTTTTACGGCTATATTTATGTAAAAAAGGAAAGTAATTTGAGTAACAGCCATTAAAAAGGTACCCGCTAGTAATGACTAGAAATAGAAAGGTATGCTTAGTGCAGCATGGTAGTTAGTTAGATTGAACCCTCCTTTCAAGTTACTGTTTTGCTTTTTCATCAGCCCTTACCTTTATTGCCGAGGATCGCTGCTTCATAATACAGATATTACCTCTCTGTCAAAGGTCCTGTATTATAACTAGTTGGTTTTACAACACAAACAGGGTTTCTAATTGGCTCAGTCTTGTTTCATTACAGGTTGATTGGTCTATCGGCTGAAGAGAGCTTTTGTCATTCTGACTGAACAACAGTGAAAAGGTGAACACAATCCATCACAATATGTTATTGTCTTTATCCCTTTTAAACATTGTATTTATTTATGTATTATTATATCTTGTAGATGTGGGATTTGTTTATGAGGTGTGAGAACTTCATAATGCCTAAAAGTTAAGTTTTGTATAACAGGTCTCAACTCGGCAATACCGGTAATACATATTGCTTGCAGCCTTTCTTGTCCTCAGTATGTTTCCTTAGTTGGCCTCTCTTGAGAGATTTATTTCTGTTACACTATATGTGGTGATTTGTCATATACTCACTGTATACTCATTTGTGTAAAGCATAGAAATGAAGGTGGGAAGTAACACTGCAGTGAATCACACATCTTCATTTAAAAAAAAAAAAAAACACGATATGTGTCATACATGAAATCTTTATAGATTCAAATTAGTAGCACAGTTAAATAAACAATACTTTCAACATTCAATGGCCTTTGATATTGTGCATGACGTACAGAGTGAGTTTAAATATAGGGACAGTTCTATTTTCAGTCACATATCTACAATATCTTCATAACTAACACTGTACAGATATTATATAACCCTCCTTGCTGCACTTATGATTTACGATTTAATGTCAGGAGTTTGGGGAAGAAGAGGAGTGTGTATAGTTGTATATGTCTTGTCGTTGTCTTAATTTGTTGCATAACACCCAATGGGGTCTACTCATAAAGGGTTAATGCCTGTCAAAATGAGAAAACAGGAGTACATGATCTGATTTTGTCCATAGCCACCTGTCTAACGGCAGTTGCTATTCTTAAGAGATAATTCAGATGTGTTGTTAAGCCCCAGCGATTTTCATCTATGAAGGCATGTTTTTAACAAATTGAGAGAAAGGGTAATGATTACCTCATTAGCATAAAGTTTTCATTGGTTCTGAGCATCAGCCTGCTATTCATAAGTGTGAATGACAGCAAAATCCTGTTAATAACTAAGAGTTATTGAACGCTTTCCACAGTCCATTCTAAACTAACGACAGTTTCGGCAGACAATTTTTTTAAAGACATAGTTTATTACTACACTTGCTCTGTTATACAGTTTGATATAACTGTGTAACACTGCCTATTCTGAAAAAAAAAAAGCTTTATATGAATATTTAGCTTTATATGAAGGAAAATGTTTACTATAAATATATATTCACACAAGAACATATTCTCCGGCATAATCATTTTGAAACAGCGCTGTGAAGCGGAGAGCAAGTGAGCGACTGAGAATAGACATTTACTTTATTATTATTATTTCTTTGCTGTGATCCACGGCTAACAGCAGTCCTTTTCTTTTGATTAATTTTACCTGTGTTAACAATAAATAGTTTGGACGAATACTACCTGTGTGAACCTGTTTATCTTCATGAAGCATTACAATATACAGTATACCAGTGCTGCTGATGCAGTCGGTGGGAAATTTGGGCTTGCTTGGTATTGCAAAAAACACTGATTGAGTGTCAGTTTTCAAGGCCGAAATAATTCAGTGTAATTCATGTGTTAAAAGAGCACAACTGTCTCTTGGCTGTTTCGGCAGTACAACGTCATAATGGAAAAATGTTATACAGCACTTTCTATTCCTACAATGCATCTTGCATTGAGAAATACACTTTTGGAATAGGAATAAAGGAAATGATTATGTAATACAGTTCACATGCAGTCATCTTTTGGTAAGTTGCATTTTCAGAATCATATCATTATGTACAGTATTACAACACTGTATGTTAAAATATTGCCCTCTTAATCCACAAAACCAACAAAATACATCCTATGTAGCATATATTTGACATTTTATTTGAGGTATTCTATGGAACGCGGGCAATCGTTTATCCTGGAAAAAATGTAAAATTTAACAGACATGCCTGGTTTCAATAACTGAACACGCACTGAGACACTTAGGAAAGTCATCACCTTTAAGTAAATTGGTTTTTATTTCAAGTCCCTCCCTCAAGCATGCAGTAACAGGCTTACTACGTGGTAAACTGGTTACCGCTGTTCAGTGTATGAGGGCCAAAGTATTTATTTAAAACAAATTCTAAATTATGACATATCCTGAATTTTTGGCAGACGTGATAAGGGCATCTGAATCAGGTTTTGCAAACTGCCCGTGACTGGCAGCTGCAGACTTAGGTTTCGGTAGTACTGGTGGTGGATTCCATTTTTCTTTTTGCAACAGCCACCGACACCACCCAGGGAACAGTAAGAATGCTCATGATGTCATCAAAAAGAGGCAGATTTTCGTACTTGAACGACTGTATACCCATTCATAAAGTGTTTTTGCGACAGTTGACTGTATTCTCGGATCATTTTATGTATAGCAATGTGGACGACTTTCGTTAGTTTTAAACGGAATTTGTTTAATTACGGCGGTTGGCAAGTACTTTTATGAATATGGCCCAAAGAGACTTAAATTTGTGGTTTACTACCATATACAAGAAAAATCTTTGCCAGTGGTGCTGATTCTTAATCAGGCAATTCTTGATTAAACATGACCTTACCATAATGACGTTGGATAAAATTATTTAAGTTAAACCTTTTACTGAAAATTTAGTTCAAATTCTGTGTTTAAATGAAATGTTTACCACACTTGCTTCCAGATGATCTTGCTATGTCATTTTACCTCGTCTTACTTCTGTGTATTTATATCAAGTTACAATCCAAGCTGTAGAAGATGTTTTTGATATTTCCATACAATCCCTAAGGACAGAAAATCTCATAGGGTTACAGGTTAAGCAACTAGATAATCATAGATTTGACTTGGCTCTGGTTATTTTTTATATTAAATTCCAACCTTTACAAAAAAAAAAAAATTAATCACACACGGTACCCTTATTATCTTAATCATCCAATGTGTCTTGATAGAGAAGATTGTGGAGCATTGAAGTTAAAAAAGAAATATAGGAAGAAATAACATATAGCAGTGGAGGGGCATAACATGACTCTCCGCAGAATGGTAACTTTTGATGGTCTGACAATATTAATGCATCTTATGTTAACCTTGCAACTGTTTAAAAAGAAATAGAGCTACTGTGTTATCACAGAAACCTTTCCACAACAAAGAAAAATATTATTATACTATATCTAGCCTACTATAAGTGGTGGTGGTTGTTCTTACAGCCCTTTAGACTCCATACATTAGCCTATATAATCTTCTTAAATTCTTATTCTCATAAATTCCTGATTTGATGGCTGACTTTTGGAGATACACGTTACTGAAGGCACCTGTAATGGGCTTGTATGGAACTGCTATATTAGCCTGTCCTGTTGCCTAAATTGGCTTTCATCTTTTATCTAGCTGCAGGCAAACCAGCTGGCATCATACAGTATGATATTTTGTTTCCTACTTGTCCAGACTGCCTCCAGGGTTTGCTATCCAGATATATATTTTTGTATGATTTATTGAATCATCAGCACTACCTTGCTCCACCAGCTTATCTTTAAAATTGTAATACAGTATGTCCAAACTGGCTGTTATGTCTTACTTTTGGACCTCAAGTTGCACTTCTATAAAGAAACACATTGCAGTTCATACTCGGGTTTGTGTGGCATTGTGTCACTGTTTATGTTGAGTTTTATAAGAGAAACAAATGTTTTTAAAAAGCGATAACAAAAGATGTATGAGTTAAGTTTTGTTTCAGAAGGTGGAAGCATCAATTAGAAAACAAGTTTCCATGTAGCCTCTTGGTTTTTATTAAAAGGTGTATTTTTTTTTTAAATAGTTCTTACATCTTTTATATCAAATAATCCATAGAGCACTGATTTATTGGGTTCTTGTGTGGATGTTAAATTGTGTGAAAAATGCTTTAACTTGCATCCTTTTGTAAATTAAATGTTGGATAAAATATTTATAACAGTTATTGTTTTTAATAACAATACTTTTTAAAATATTATTTTAATTAATAAATGCCTGTCAATTGCACAGTAAATGGGAAAACAGTGTGCAAGTGTTTTGCATGGACTTCAGATTCAAACAGCCTCACATTTGGCCATATGAGAAGGTTTATGATTGTCATTATTATTTAATGTAAGGGAGTTTAGTTCTTCCAAGAATCTAAGTGTTGTTTAAAAACCACAGCAACTTTAGATGTTTGTTTTGGCGTTGTCCTTTTAGGATCCCACCCAGTTGTGCTTATCAATGCGTTAAACAGCCTTATAATCTCTGATATATACAAAAAATAAATGAATTCCCTTCAAATATCACTTCAGCTAGCAGTATCACAAATGCTAAAAAGTTCACGACGGTTTGAAAATATTTGTGTACTTGATCACAGCTACAATGTTATATGAGTTTAATGCAACTAAAAACTGAGTAACACAAGTGTTTGAAGACCTACTGAATTAGGAAGCAACATTGATTTAGCATTGGAACAATACAACTTATGTATGAGTCCTGTGTCAGCATAACACCTGGCCACTCCTAAAGTAGTAAATGGGTTAATCTGTTACTTTTGTAAATATCTGTTTAAAATAACAGTAATATACATATTGTGTGTGAGTATGTTTGTGCACATGTTATTTTGTGCTAGTGTGCTTGTGTGTGATTTAGGGGTGAATGGGGTGGAGTGAGGACAAAACAATTTGATTTTAGTGAAGTGCCTTAATATTACAGCTCCTTTCAAGCAGACATCATAGTTTGTAAAATAACCACACCCTGTATTTAGCGAATAAATACGTTAGCTCAGATGTAATCTACATTTTGGCAGACAGGCGCTGCAGGTTGTCTGGAGGTTAATTTATATTGAGCTTGGATTGAGTTTGCAAATTAGACTGAAGCTCAAACGCCCCTTTTTAATCAATTTAGAGAAAACAAAGCAACAAAAGATGTTTACTACCTCTTTTTCTCCCTTGCTCAGCTGGGTTTTGTATATTTCAAACCATTATAATTGTATCGTTGTTACACAGCAGGAAACTCTAAACTCTAAACACTTTATTTGTGTGTTACTGTATATCTCTGTGTAGCTTGTGATGTTGTTATTGTAAGATTGCTTATTTAATTTATTTCCCTTTCAGGTAAAGACCTGCTGTTTATTACACAGATACATTGTTTGATTATTCAGCGTAGGGTTGAGCCTGAACACAAATTCTTATTCAGGTTTGTTACGAATAACAAATCTTTTCTTCAGCACTCATGGGGACCAAACATTTTCAAGCCATCTCAACCAAGTTTAGGTGAAACTATCTAAAAAAAGTTGATTGACTGGACTCAGGATTATTTCTGAAGGGGAGGCGAGTCTGTTTGTTGGCCCATTAACCAACTGCTAGGAAGTATGGGTGCTCGTTTTTAACCCTATCAGTGCACATCAACATTGCTTGTTCCAGCGTAAGAAGGAACTCACTATAGTATACTAAGAATTAGAACATAAGAACATAAGAAAGTTTACAAACGAGAGGAGGCCATTCGGCCCATCTTGCTCGTTTGGTTGTTAGTAGCTTATTGATCCCAAAATCTCATCAAGCAGCTTCTTGAAGGATCCCAGGGTGTCAGCTTCAACAACATTACTGGGGAGTTGATTCCAGACCCTCACAATTCTCTGTGTAAAAAAGTGCCTCCTATTTTCTGTTCTGAATGCCCCTTTGTCTAAACTCCATTTGTGACCCCTGGTCCTTATTTCTTTTTTCAGGCTGAAAAAGTCCCTTGGGTCGACACTGTCAATACCTTTTAGAATTTTGAATGCTTGAATTAGGTCGCCACGTAGTCTTCTTTGTTCAAGACTGAACAGATTCAATTCTTTTAGCCTGTCTGCATATGACATGCCTTTTAAGTCCGGAATAATTCTGGTCGCTCTTCTTTGCACTCTTTCTAGAGCAGCAATATCTTTTTTATAGCGAGGTGACCAGAACTGCACACAATATTCAAGATGAGGTCTTACTAGTGCATTGTACAGTTTTAACATTACTTCCCTTGATTTAAATTCAACACTTTTCACAATGTATCCGAGCATCTTGTTAGCCTTTTTTTATAGCTTCCCCACATTGTCTAGATGAAGACATTTCTGAGTCAACAAAAACTCCTAGGTCTTTTTCATAGATTCCTTCTCCAATTTCAGTATCTCCCATATGATATTTATAATGTACATTTTTATTTCCTGCGTGCAGTACCTTACACTTTTCTCTAGTAAATGTCATTTGCCATGTGTCTGCCCAGTTCTGAATCTTGTCTAGATCATTTTGAATGGCCTTTGCTGCTGCAACAGTGTTTGCCACTCCTCCTACTTTTGTGTCGTCTGCAAATTTACACTGTGATGTAAATACATTATAAATACATTGATATCTTTTAATTTAAATTTGTATTTATTGGCATTGTATTTTTCAGTTAAAACAACAATAACAAATGTTTGCACAGTAAGGCAGTTTTTTTTGTGTTTAACCCTTGAACTACTGTGTTTATACGCAAACCTAGAACAACCATGACCAGCGTATTAAAAACAACATCAATATTATAACGAAAGGACAAACAATTGAACATAAGTTGTAGTTTTATTCAGGAACATCATATAAATCATCTACACAACTGAAACATTATAAATAAACGGACATTTGAACTGAAATGTGTCTATATACTGACATATTACATAAAGTGCAACCTCAAAAAACGGTAAAAAATGAAATAAACAAATATTTGAAAAAAAATGTGTGTATCTACAGGTACAGTATATCATGTACATACAAAACTGTACATACAAAACAATGTTTTGTATATATATATATATATATATATATATATATATATATATATATATGATATATATATTATATATAATAGGGTATAAATAGGGGGCGTAGTGTAAGTGATCTGTTCCTTGGTAAATGGTTAGTGTTTTAACCTACAAGGAGTCTGTGTTGCCGTATTGTGAAACTATGAGTTTTGTCTTGTGTGTGTTAGTGTTTTGTTAACTGTTGTCTGTTTGTTAATTGACTACCAGTAGCACGATCCGGAGCTGGAGCAAAAGCCAGCATAAACCTGGACGTCACTTTCACCCCTGCATTTTCACAGAGAACTGGAATATACCACTAGCACTTATTCACTGTCACTAGGAACTGTGTTTATGTTTTGTGTTTAGTGTTGGTGTGTTAAACTGGATTTTTGGTTGCTGGTCAAACCCGTGGGATTTAGAAATACCGAGTGTTACACGCCGCTGTATCACTTCATCATTATCATTTACAGGCATTCCCCATAAGGCTTGGGACATTGATAATTATATCAATAAACACCCTTACACCTGGAAATCATTGTCTGTCTGTTTTTGAATCCACTCTGCACTGCACGCATCTGTAATCACTTACCACTTTGTCATAATTGCCTACATAACAAAGTGCATATATACGCACCAAAGCTATGCGTTTATACAGTGAACTCCTATAATCAAAATTACATGAATAAATAAACACTTGAACAGAATTGGCTTCAGTTACAATTGTTTACAAAGTCTAAGTGCTGGCACAAATCACACAGATCCTGCGCTTTCCAAAATATGCAGTACAGCTATCAACAGTAATCCAGGCTTCTGGCACCAAATGCTCAATGGATATATACTAGTGCAATGACCAGGAATCATCTTGTAGTTGTTGGTGGGCTTCTGCTTCAGTGCAACGTTGTATGTGGTGAAACATATGCAATGTCAATCAATAGGTGAAAAGCACTCATTGCGCTCTCATCAATGTTGCGTTTTGCATATGCATTGGGCCCTGGAACCTCCCTCAAAATTCTATGGTCACTCCTTCTACCTGTAGCTAGCTGTAGAATGTATAGTGTTCCAAACAGTGCCATCATTACTAGCGTCTTGAGTGCCAGGTGTTGCTGGCGCTACCTCTGGAGAAACGTCTGCCTCAGGTGAAGTAGAGGCTGGATCAGATGCAGGGGCTGATGCAGGTGAAGTGGCTGGCATTCTTCCAGGGGCTGCCACAGGATTGCCTCTTCTCCCACTGGATATCCTGTGCCCTCTTCAGTCCTGGCAATTTGCTGGCATCCTTCTCACTATCACTGCTGCTGGAAGATTCATCTTCACAATCCCAGTCTGCTTCAGAGCCAGATTCGTCATTGTCCATCTCTGCTACATCAGAATCATTGTTTTGCTGTCCTGCATCTTCCATGATCCATTTTCAGTTTGTATTGGGGTAACAATGAATTTTTTAGAAAAACAAATGACTTGTAACCAGAGTGCAGATGGACAGCCAGATGCCGTGAGCTGTCAAGGCTGATTGATAGGCGGATCAGGAGGCTCATTGAAACAACAGAAATGTCAGAAGACCGCTCACTTGAGGAATGCAGACTGATATAATCAAACTTCAATATATGGCTGCAAGTCCTGACTGATAAATGCAAATAATAAAGCAACATGTAATTGCTATAATATGTTTTATATGTATCGGTCAATTTAACCACTCCTGGTCGGAATAGGTATGACAGTGTTTTATCTCTCTAATTTTTGCAGCTATGCGATTCTTTCTTTGTCAGCTCCGTATTTTAAACACACGCAATTTAAATTTCAAAAACTGTCAAAATGACCGCCTTGGTCATTCTAGTGATAAATGAAAAATCTCTTCAGTGTAGATTTAAATGCTGTTGTTGGCGGCAATTGTCATTGGTTTTCTTTAGTTTTTTACTTTTCGAAACAATACATCCGATCAGTTCACTCCCATCCTTGCAGTCCCTTAACTTATATCCATTGTGTCAGCTGTCAGGTTTTGACCTTTTGCAAGACAGATTGTTTCACTCAAAAGCACCTGTTAAAATACCAACAAAATTGAGTTCAGGCTTTTGGGCCCCTGACATCAACTTAACACGGTTTTAGCACTATTCTGTTAGAGTTAATGACTCCACTTAGTACAGGATTGTACCAAAATATAAATGTCTTGATATCTGCTACATCCTCTCCATATTGGACCAAAAAAAAACTGTTTCTATATAGAAACTTCAAATCTCCTTTAAACCCCAAGCTTTACAGCTGCTACCTTATCCTTTATTATGTACTAATCACTGTTTTTTTTTTTTTTTTTTAATGCAGATTTACAGTTTAAACATATATGCCCTAATGTTTTTCTGTCAGGCCCTACAGTATATAGAACAACTTAACTCTCACAGGCCTTGTGTTGTGGTGTCATTTTCTCAAACAGTAGTGCTGCTTTATTGTAAGCATAAGTGCAAATGTCAATAAATTTAAATAGATGGATTCAGTAGCAGTTCGGTTAAAGTTTATTAGTATAGCTGTCAATATCATACACACTTTACTGTGCAGGCTCATTAGCTAGTGTGCTTTTGAATAACAGCTCTCGACCATTCATCAGTTATGTTTTGTTTTGTTTTTTTCCAGTGTAAGTGGGTGTCTTAAGTGTTATTGTGATGGCTTGGCTGGAGTTCAATATATTTAATCATTTGTTTAAATATACCAGTAGTTGACAATGTTATTCTTACAACTACAAAGTACTGAAGGCTCCAGCCTAATTGTGGCTAAAAGCTTTATCACTTTTAACATGTCCTGAAACTTGACTTTTATTAAGTGTGATGTGCGATTTTGGCGGTGATGTCAGAAGACAAGGGATCCCACGACCATCAATAGCTCTCATAGATCCTTTGGAAGTTTGATGTTTATGTTACTTAAGTGGTCGATAACAGTCTGTATTTTTATTTCACATAGCTCAGTAACTAACTATTTCAGATATATATATATATATATATATATATATATATATATATATATATATATATATATATATATATATATACACACACAGCCTTGCAAAAGTATTCAGACCCCTGGCCAATTCTCTTATTACCGAATTACAAATGGTACATTGAAATTTTGTTCTGTTTGATATTTTATTTTTAAACCCTGAAACTCAGAATCAATTATTGTAAGGTGACACTGGTTTTATGTTGGGAAATATTTTTAAGAAAAATAAAAAACTGAAATATCTTGCTTGCATAAGTATTCAACTCCTGTGCTGTGGAAGCTTCCAGTTTGCACCGATGAAAGAAATTGCCCTAACGAGGACACAATTACCTTACCATTGGCTTCCACCTGAGAACCATTAAAGTTGCTGTCACATTTTCTGGATAAAAACCCCAATGTTGAAGGATCATTGGTAAGGCTGTGAATCTGAAGGAAAATTAAGACCAAAGAGCATTCTACAGAAGTTACAGATAAAGTAATTCAAATGCATAGATTAAGGAAAGGGTACAAAATAATATCCAAGTGTTTGGATATCCCAATGAGCACAGTTGGATCAATAATCAGGAAGTGGAAGCTGCATCACACCAAACAGGCACTGCCAAGAAAAGGTCGTCCCTTGTGAGAGAAGCCACAGAGAGGTCATCAATCACTTTGAAGGAGCTACAGAGTTTAGTGGCTGGGAGTGGAGTAATGATGCACCAGTCAACCATATCAAGAGCTCTGCATAACACTGGCCTGTATGGGAGGGTGGCAAGAAAGAAGCCATTACTCAAAAAGTACCATCTAAAAGCACATCTGGAGTTTGCCAGAAAGCATGAGAGTGACCCAGCTGTGATGTGGGAAAAGGTTTTGTGGTCAGATGAGACCAAGATAGAGCTTTTTGGCCAAAACTCAAAGCGCTATGTGTGGCGCAAACCTAACACTGCCCATGCCTCAAGACACACCATCCCTACAGTGAAGTATAGTGGTGGCAGCATCATGCTGTGGGGATGCTTCTCATCAGCAGGGACTGGGCATCTTGTTACAATCGAAGGAAGAATGGATGAAGCAAAATATAGGAAAATACTGCAAGAGAATCTGCTTCAGTCCGCTAAAAAACTGAATCTTGGGAGGAAATTTACCTTTCAGCAGGACAATGATCACAAGCACAAGGCCATAGCAACATTGGAGTGGCTCAAGAACAAAAAGGTGAATGTCCTACAGTGGCCCAGTCAAAGTCCACAAGCGTCGTCCAACCAACCTGAACAACCTGGAGCAAATCTGCCAAGAAGAATGGGCCAAAATCTCTCCGACACTGTGTGCAAAGCTGGTACATACTTACCCCAAAAGACTTAAAGCTGTTATTGCAGCGAAAGGTGGCTCTACCAAATATTAATGTGTGGGGGTTGAATACTTATGCAAGCAAGATATTTCAGTTTTTTTTATTTTTCTTAAAAATATTTCCCAACATAAAACCAATGTCACCTTACAATAATTGATTTTGAGTTTAAGTGTTTTAAAATAAAATATCGAACAGAACAAAATTTCAACGTACCATTTGTAATTCAGTAATATGAGAAAATCAGTCAGGGGTCTGAATACTTTTGCAAGGCATATATATATATGTATATATATATATATATATATATATATATATATATATATATATATATATATATATATATAATATTATATATTAAATTAATTTTGTGGAATGGTGGTACCATTTGACTTATACTGTAATTATCAGTATTTAAAAACTTGGAGTCACATGTCATGTAAGTAAAATAAAGGATAGTGCATTAGTAAACATCTCAATGTATCTGAAATACAACGATCACAATCATATCTTTCCCTGAAATCAAAAGCCTTAATTTTCAAAAGGTTTCACCTTTTTTGAAATTATGGATTTAAGGGTTTTGTTGTTACTGTTGCATACCATTTTATAGTGTTTCACTGTCAAATTATCTTTCATGTTTTATTGCTCTGAAGGCCCTGTTCACGAACATTGTCTCTTCATATGTAATGATTTTTTTTAGTATGTCTGTTTATTTCAAACCTTAGAGAAAATAAACACTACTGAGCTATCAAAATCCACAGTTTATGTGAAAATGTAACTGTACATATGGAGATGTAAGGGGGGCTATCCACTGACAAACATGAGAGACACAGGAAATGCCGTACAGGCATTAAGGATTTATTTACAATATTGATAAATGTTTCCATAACGCCAGTTGCAGTTGTAGGTGGCAGTTATAGTCCTAGTGGGGTTGCTTTCATACACACACACACACACACACACACACACACACACACACGGTGATATCAACAATGGTTATGACACATGTGGAAAAATACACCGGCACAGTGCATTAAAAATGAACACAAAAATGCTAAACAAAATACTGTACAAAATGCAACTAAAGAAACAAAAGTTGGCCAAAACAGCAACCCAATGTTACAAGGGAGGTCCCGCTCCAGGAACCTTCTATCCTGTCACATCCTCAATATGCTATTATAATATTTACTCCGGTTACTCACAAACTATACAGAACCAGCTTCAACTTCAGCTCTCCTGGACCGCCTTTTCCAGACTCCTCAGCCCTGATGGTGTGTCTCGTCGGAGCGTCTCGCTGTCAAAGGAGCCGCTGACACACCCTGTAAAATATGAAAGATGCAAAAAAAAAATTAGAAACAAATATGAGACAAACTGGAAACTCAGACCAAATTACAAGGAATGATTATGTTTTGTATTACAGCAGGTTCATAGCAGTATTTTAAATGGGTGATGTTTGAGTGCCTTATACTATACAAAACAATAGGAACACCTTCCTAATATTGAGTAGCACCCCTTTTTGCTCTCAGAACAGCCTCAATTCATCAGGGCATGAACTCTACAAGGTGTCAAAAGTGTTCCACAGGGATGATGGCCCATGTTGACTCCAATGCTTCCCACAGTTGTGTCAAGTTGGCTGGTAGTGGATCTCTACTCTGAATATCTTGTTCCATCTCATCCCACAGATGCTCAGTTGGATTGAGATCTGGTGACTGGGCAGGCCACTGCAGTAAGTTGAATTCACTCATGTTTGTGGAACCATTCCTAGACAACCCTAGCCTTGTGGCATGGGGCATTATCCTGCTGAAAAAATCCATTAGCAGATGGATACACTGCTGCCATGAAGGGATGCACCTGATTGGCAATGATGTTCAGATATCCTGTGGCATTCAAACATTGCTCCACTTTTATCAAGGGGCCCAATGTGTGCCATGAAAACACACCCAACACCATCACACCACCACCACCAGCCTGCAATGTTGACACACGGCATGATGGATGCATGCACTCGTGTTTTTCTCCATACCCTAGTCCTCCCATCAGCATGAAACAGCAGAAACCGGGATTCATCAGACCAGGCAATGTTTTTCCAATCCTCCAGTGTCCAGTGTTTTCGTTCCTTAGCCCACTGCAACCGCCGTTTCTTGTGTTTTGCTGAAAGAAGTGGAACTTTATTAGGTCGTCGGCTGCCATACCCCATTCGTGTCAAGGTACGACGAGTTGTGCATTCTATTATGGGTCTTTCGGCACCAATGTTGTACTGGACTGTCAGTTGACTAACTGTAGCCAGTCTGTTGCTCTGCACAATGGCCTGGCCTGCTGTTGGCTGGATGTCCTTTGGGAGGTGGACCATCCTTGATACACATGGGAAACTGCTGAGCATGAAAAACCCAGCAGCATTGTTTACAATTCTTGACACACTCAAACCGGCGCACCTGGCACTTACTACCATACCCTGTTCAAAGGCACTTAAATCTTTTGTCTTGCCCATTTACCCTCTGAATGGCACACATACACAATCCATGTCTCAATTGTGTCATGGCCTTTAACCTGTCTCCCCTTCATCTACACTGATTGAAGTGGATTTAACAGGATACATCAATAAGGGATCATAGATTCACCTCATCAGTCTATTTCAAGGAAAGAGCAGGTGTTCCTAAAGTTTTGTACACTCAGTAGAAACAGCTAATTGTCTTCTGCTCAATCCAAGTTAGGTCTCTAATGGCGATTAGTTGCTAGATTTGTCAATCAGAATTTGGAAGCCAAGACTTCCCAGTGGGTCTGTTTTTTCATGCTCTGGTTATTTTTAAAATATTTTTCTCACTGATTGTAAATATGGATGGAACCATTACTAAATGTATTTCAGAATCTGAATCTGTATCTCATGAATATCTTATGTTGCTACATTGGAACATCACCGCTTTTACTTACTGCTGGACTTAAAGGTGAGATCGAAACATGCCCATGTTTTGTGTAATTTGATACTAGTTTACATATTCAAAGTGTCTGGAAAACTGTGCTAGACAAACTTGACATTTCTTGCTAAAACAAAATAAGCTTTATATGGTTTGTGTTTTCTTGCGAGTCCTTTATAATTTGTCTTTAGTTTTTAGACTTTATTTCCACTTTGAATTGAAAGAAGGTCATTTATCCTGTCAGCAGACTATTGATGAGCTCCCAGTGCACAAGGTATTATGATCACTACTGACACCATTTGACGTTTCATGTGCAGCAAAATAACTTTAATCTTTTAAGTGGGGTCCTAATACATGCCAAACAGGGAAAGGGGTGACAGGTTATAAATGGAATTCACCAGAGTTAAAATGTAAGTCTGGAATACAAAGCTAATCTAAGAAAACTTATCAGGGACTTTTGAGAAAGTTGCTACTGAGAGGATAGAAAATGTGTGTTCTTACCTCTTTAAAGCAGAACCATGTTGTTCCTAACTGTGAACTTGTTAAGTGATTGGCAGGAGTAAACTCTTATCAACTAGTAATTTGATTATTTTCCAGATGGAAGGCAGCTTGAAATTTACCCTTACGTGATTAAGTGGAGACATAGGGCAAGCACTGCATAAATAATCTTTGCATCAACCAGCTTAACCCTGAGAGATTTGAGACACTAGTCAGTCTTCCCTCTGGGACACACTTGTTTTAAACTAAACAAGCCTCCACAGTCATTAGTCAGACTGATATGGTATGACAGTAAGGTATAATTTCAAGTAAATTTACTTGGGGAAAAAAGTAATTAATCCGTAGGACCTTAATATAAAATATATCATGCACATCAAAGAATCCATCCTCATGCTGTTTGACTTTTTAGATGACCATTTGCTTTTAGTTTCAATGCGTTGTTTCATTCTAGGTGAAGATGTCTGTTTTACCATGTTTTTCTGATGAATGGTTCAAATAATTAAATGTTGTGCTTTTGTTGATATTGTAAGCCGTTCAAATTAAATATTTTGTAACATATCTATAGAAACAGAAGAGCCTGAGGTAGTCTAATGTTCTTAGGTGATTGTGTTATTCTGCTCATGCTGAATGTACGCTTTTTCAAATTTTCAAGGTGAAATCTGTCCAATAGTACATGTTTGCTTCGGGTGCTTGAATACATGATTAGATTGTTGCTATAGTTACCAAGCAGTTTTTTTAAAAACACTCATTTTCCTAGTTGAAGTCAAAATACAATATTTTTCCTCGTAAAACATCCCTGTTTTATATGTGAAACTAAAAGAGTGACAGATGTCAAAACATAGGGTAGCTCATTTATTTAACGAATGAAAAGAAAAAAGAGAATAAAATAAGAGTCAAGAGAAGATGACTTCAATTGTTTGTCTTCATAATTTTTGGTTCAGTGTGTAGTCAAAGCCAGTGCAGTTGTAGAAACAACAGAGATTACTGAAAAAGAAGCTGCATTTTCAGCTACTGACTTCAAATGGAGCCAAGAGAGAGACATCTTTGCTGGCTCTGAACATTTCACCACTCAGCAGGTGGTGAAATGTAATGAAGGGGGAAAGCTGCACCAACTGCAGGTTATAAACCCATGATAAAGATGGTTTTACTTTGGGCTAACATTTTTGGAGAGACTTGAAATTAAATTTTGGTTGAGTCTAAGTCTCTTAAATGCACGGCCACTCACCCCCATACCATTACAAACTTTGGTCAATAATTACTGTTGCCTCTATGCCAAGACTTGCTTAAACCACAGATTACTTGGACGGACTTTGTTTTTACAACTAATAGCGATTTTATAAAAAGTGAAACCAAGGTCTGAAACATGATTGAAAAAAACAGCTATACAGGAGACAAAACTGCGTGTCATATTATTGCTAGTGCAATATAATTTTACCATGCATAGATTGAAATTGAAAGACAGAATCACAGGGCACATAATACAAAGAAGAATAGAAAAACATGCCAAAGAGGGCAATGCTCAAGCCTAAATGTGTATATCACATGTTTAATTAACTATGAGTAGTTTGCGACCTCATCTCATTCATTCAGCATTGTAGTGACTTGTGATGTTAATGCGCATGGTTAATTAACCATGTGATATGGGTTTCGCATCTCCTTATTTTTGCAAGGATTTATATATTTTTTACTTTTGTTTATTTTTGGAGAGATTCCTTGAGATTTGTTGTGAATCTGTTCATATTAATCACAATTTAATTATATTTCCAAATCCTTGAAAAAAGATTATTTATTCAGAAAGGCTCAATCATCAAACTAAAACAGATTGCAATGTGTGATGTTTTATTAAATGAAATCCCAAATGGAGTGTAATGGAATGGGACTGGTAAACTGTTGTGGGCCTGTTGTACTCAAAGAGCCCTTATGCCTGGTTTACTTTGGTAATTGGATCTACTTCTAACCAATTTGACATAATCTGATTGCGAACATCATTTATTCCAAAGGAATTACCTGCTAATAACATTTTTGCTGCATAACAAGAAAGTAGATAGTGATTAATCTCAAGGAGTTATGTGTATTCACACTAATGGTTTACATTTTCAAAATATTTTTGGTAAAGCTTTTTTGTGTGGCAAAAATAGGAATTTAATTGATATGACAGTAGGCATTAATTGAATCTCATACTGGTAAATCCATATGTTATAATTAACTGTTTTATTGAAAATATATTGGTTAACATACACTTCAATTACTAGTTAATTGTATAACAATACAATACTTATTTATGCACACAAAATAAAGCATTAATAAAGATAAATATGTGTTAAACTTAGATTATACTACAGCATTGTTAGCGGTCCCACCCATGTGTAACATCCAAAGAAGTAGCACATGTTAGATTATGTTAAATCCTAATTGTGGTTTCCATACAGTTTCTTGATTAGTCAAATGACCACAATAAACATAATTTAATATAGGCTTAGAGTAGACAGAAACCATTTGTGTTGATACACTGTCCTACCACATTATTATACTCTTGGTTGTGCTTTGTCAGAAGTAGCAATGTCATTAGCAATTTAGAATGGGGAACTGAGCCCTCACTGTGGAAGCACAACTAGTAGTTGATCTTGAGAAAATATTGAGAAACTAATTTTCCATTAGCAAAGCAGTACATGCCAATGTGGACCGTGGTTAGAAAAGACCAAACAGAAGTGGATATATGTCCCCTGAATCTGAGAATGATCTGACAGGAATACCACACTGACAGCTGCCACCATAGAGAGCAACAAAACCTGCCAGCAATCAGTACCAATCAGCACTGTGAGCCAGGAGCTGCTCACACAGCAATCTTAACAAAGGGCAGCAGAGATGATTCACTACAGATTGGAGATTAATACATACAAACAACATTTTCACATTAGCTACTCTGAGCTTTTTAATTTCTGTTTCCTATACAGGTACAAGAAACATATTTGAAGTGAATGTGTGAGTTTTCAAAGCATTAAAAATGCACAACATCTCTGGTAACCTACATTTTCCTCTGCGTTTATATTTTCACAAGTATGATTATAATATGTTTGTAAATTCAGCTTGTCCAGAATGGATTGAACCATTCAGTGGGTCGCTGTTTAGGTCGCTAAAATAAACCCTGGGATCTATTAGTAGATGTATACATTAAAGAATGTGTTGAATGGCAGTTGTAGGTACATTTGTAAACATCCTTGTTGCAGTTGCTAAACGCAGGTGGGCCAATAGGACTGTGGCAGCTGTGAAAAGGCTAGGCCTGAAGAGTTGCATGCAATTCAAAATGAATAATCATTTAAAAAGCAATTTAACACTGTAGCTGATGTTTACACAAGTCTCTTTGACATGAGATCAGTAAATAAATGAATGATGTTGTGCACTCAGACCACAGCACTGAAAGATACAATCAGAAACAAAGTTTCTCCCATAACCTCCAGGTATTTTTTGCTTCTCATAGCTTAAGGCTCTCAACGACTTTTAATCTTTGGTGCCTGTAAAGCAGTAGAGAAACTCGGGTTACTATTGATCTTCTGGTTTCCAGATGAAATATATGAATTACAATAAAAATGTAATTAAGGAATAATCTTTTGGGGAAAGTCTGCTGGGTTTTGTGTTTTAAAATCCCAATTGCCATTTTGCATGTGCAAAATATTAATTGAAACCTCTTTTTTCATTCTTCATGAGTTGGAAAGAGCTGTGTTGCCAGGGATATCTGAGATAATGGAGCTCTATTGATAGTCTTCCCTTGATTGGATTATCAGCTGTAGTGATCTCAACGTTATGACATCAGTTCACTGCAAAGTGCCATCTAGCAAGTTCTGTACAGCAGTCAAAATTAAATTTCCTCAAAGCCTTGAGACTAGATGGCTGGAATCTTAAGAGTCAGGAAACAGCTGGGTATATATGTTAGAGTACTTTTACATCCCAAGTAATAATGATTTTTAATTAAATCAACATGTTTAGAAGTAATTCAGTTGTGGCAGAAAATAAGGTGTGATTGATACATATTTGGGATGTATTCATAAAAAAAAACTTTTTTAGTCCTGAAATCAATCTTGCATTTTTTTGTTTGTTTGTTTTTGTGATATTTAATAATTATTAGTTCAGGATCAATTTAAGGTTTTCAGCTACCACCTGTTCAATAATAGCAGTGCTTTAGTTTAAAAAGTGTTTTGTATGTGTTGAGTAGCTTAATCACAGGTGAGATTAATTAATTGGGAATCAAAGCATTGCTGCATGCATTCCTATCTCCATGGGCACACAATGCACTATTCATGGCCAACGGATAAGTCATTTACATGATAACAGAGGACCAGACAAAAGGGCAAGAGCAACTGAGGCCTAAACAGGAGACAATATATTCTAGCTCGTAATGTGGGACAAGAAACAGGAGAATAAAGAGGGAAGATCCTAAATCATACATATTGAATATCCAGTCTGCCAGATTAGGAGTCATGTGATATTCAAAATGTGCTAAAGAAATCGCAATCAAGCTCTGATGTTGTTTTTTTCTGTTTCATTGTAAGGGAATCATCTGCTGACTGAAGTTTGGAGAATTTGATCAAATACTGTCTTGTCCTGTTCCATTTTAGGAATGGAACAGAGACACCCCTGGTAAAGGCCTCTATTCCTGAATAGTGTCCATTGGTGGGTTGGCGCGCTCTTAGTCTGGGGGTCAGGCTTTATACTTGAACAAATCAAGTCTGTGTTGAAAGTTTCCATGGTCTGCTGGATCATCTGTTAAAAAAAAAAAAAAAAAAAAAAAAAAAAAAAACGGAATTGTGTTGATGAGTGTTGTCGAATAAGCTGTATTCATAGGAGCTCGTTTAAATTTGTTCTGATGCAATGCACGTTGCACAGAGACCACCAGACTTTTTGTTGGGCGTTGATGACTTAATATACTGTTTGTTTTTCAACAATATACCTTATTCTTTCAGCCTTTTTCTTACAATCAAACTGACAGGATCTCAAAGCAAAACTCTTGCTCTGTCCATCAGTTTCTTAAGAAAACAGAGTGTTGCTTTAAAACAGCCCAATTGGATGTACAGACTGGCAATATATTTAAAAAAAAAAAAAAAACCTGTTGAATTTTTCTTTTTGTTCTGAAAAATACACGCCAAAATGATCATACTGTAAAATATGTTTTCATTAAACAATACAGAGCTGAAATGATAACATCTAAACAAAATAATTACAGCAAGCTAATATCTAAAATTATATATAGCTATATGCATATCAAATAGGGTCATGTAAACAAACAAAAAAATGTTTTAATACTTTTATATAAACAGTTTATTATTTTGTGTTGAACTTTATAAGAAAAGACATAGATCCAACTGTTGATGTAAAAAAAATAGATTCTTTTTCAACAGTAACTATTAAAAATTAAGAAATAAATACATGTTTATTATTATTGTTAATAATACAAGATATTTTACAATACAAACAGTTCTTTAAAAGCAAGGAATTTAAAAGTAAAATGTAAAGAAACATTGTATTAAAAATATAAATGTACAGCTTTGGCCAAAGGTTTAGCATCACCCTGTATAATTAACTAATTTTGCTTGCTGTACTCAAATGAAATCTGCTCAATAAAGTTACGTTAACATATTGAATTACATGCCGCTTTGTAGTTAAAAACTGAAAAATGTGACATTTCGAAATATAACATGAAATACTGTACCACGATTATGACTTCCAGTAGATTTTTGCAATGTTTAGCAACTTTTTCATTTAATAGTTTATTTTGTTAAACAAAATATCTAAATTATGTTCATATAGTTTTTTTTTTTTTGTTTGTTTTTTTTTTGTTTTTTTAATTATGTCTCAATCTAAAAATTCTAGCTGGAAATAACCAGATACCTCATGGATAAACAAACAAAGAGGGAGACGTATTTTCCAAGGCTGTTTATACTTGCGGTGGAGACAGCTTTCTGAGTCTTTTTAAATAAGACAGATTTTTTTTTTTTTTTCCAAAAAAGTTGGCTGCAGTAACTGCCTATGATCAGGTAAGATAGTGCTGGTAATTATGCAATTACGTGCCCATGTAATTTTACGCATAAAATGAACCACCACACATAGGCGCATAATATTAAATAATATCACCATTAACAGAGAAGGACAGGAAAAAATGTTGGATCACACTAAAGATCAAGGGAACATTGATCGATTTTGCGAGAATATGCCATGACAAAGGTTCCAAGTTGCAAATACATCACCAAACGAGAGTAAAATATTTTCTTTGCTTTGTTTTTGAAAACATTCACTTTCACATAAATCAGTAACAAATACAGCTGATGCTGAGTGCAGCAACTCTCTGAGTAATCTTGTCCTATCTGACCGGTGGCGTTCCCTTAAGGAAGACAAACTGAAAGAGCTGGTGTTCCTTTATTTCAAGCTTTGAATTTCGAAAGACTGAATTGAGGAACATGGTTTTGACCTTTATTTTTTAACGCTCTTCAATAAATACATTTACTTAACACAGGTCTAACTAATACATAAGTAATATATTGTGTGTGTGTGTGTGTGTGTGTGTGTGTGTGTGTGTTAGTATTTTGATATCCAGTATGACAGAAGAACCCAATACTGCTGCACAATACTTTTGTTACTTACTCTCTGCACATACTTGTACAGAGCTACCGCATAATTTGTATTTTTTCTGTGCGTAATTCCCTGGGGTGTAATTAATATTTCAAAGTGATATGCACAGACCCTTTGAAAGTACAGGTTTCATTCAGTGACAGCTGGAGTCTGAGCTCAATTCTAATGAAGTATAATGAAAAAAAAGATCAACATGTTAACAATACAACTCATTTCCACACATTTATTCGTTATAACACGATAAAATCTTTTTTTGACAGTAAAACAGTTTTTTCTTGTTACAGTTTACAGGTGATTTTATCACCTCATAAGTGGGAACAGATGTTATAGTAAGTGCTATTACACGTAGAGCTGTACAGTTCTATCAGACATAACAAACTATTTTGTAACTTCAAAAGGCAAAATAAAAATTGATCCAATATTAGTCTTCTTTCCACAACAGATGTTGTTTTAGTACTTTCAGGTGCGGCATTAGATTTGTTTGACACAGTTTAATGTTTCCTTTCCCTCATTAACCACATAAAACAGATTTAAAATATTGACTAGGATATACTGTCTGCTCAGGTTACTGTAATACATTTTAGCTCAATATAGTATACACCAAATATAAATCTAAAACCTGAGATGGTTTATCTTTATATGGGATAAGATATTGGTTATTCCACTTGTTCTTAAGATCGATATACTGTACTTAATTGCAAATGCAGTCATGCTGGCAACAGTAATACAATGTATTTCATTCTTCAATGTACAGTGTTATTGTTTATTACATTGCTGTCTGAACTGCTAGGACATGGGATTTATCCTGATGTGCAAAATGCAATAAATAAAAATGTAAACATGCAAGACTTTTTACTGTATAGCATGGATTTTGCATTTCTCTGTATTTGAAGTTTTATGAATTTTCTTGTTGTTACTGCATCTTGTAAAGCTCTTTGTGATGGTGGTCCACTATGACAGGTGCTATATAAAATAAAGATTGATTGATTGATTGAGACTAATGAACTACAAACTACCGACAAAGCTACCTCTGCAGCTTCAACTGACCGGCACAACCAATCTATAATACAGCCCCATTATTGCCCAGCAGTAAACCCACTTAACTGGACCTGAAATACACAAAAAGTCTACAACAAGTTAGTTGTGTGTGCTTGCCTATTCATACCCTGAGTAACAGTTGTATTGTTGTAATGTGCATTATGACCCGTTTCGATATTCACAAAACGTATTTCACAACTCTGCCATAGCTTTGTTTTTCATGACCTGGTGTGGAGTAGTGCCAGAGGATAATGTTCTACTGTTTATCCTCTTGTTAAAACCACTAAGCCACATAAACCCAGTAAAGTACTGTTGTTATTCCAGAGTTAAAGAAGAGTGTAAGGGTGTACCTTAATGATCCCAAGCGTCAGCTATCAAGGACATGTCAGTAAAGCACACGTGTGGGAAGGGTGTAACTAATTTATCAGTCACTTTCAACTGTGTAGGGGCAGAAGCAATTCTTCCAGTACAAATTAGTTCTTCTTTGTTGATGAAAACTAGTTTTCTTTATTTTCTGTCAGTCACCTTGGATGTTAAACATGTTACAAGGAGACCTTTCTTGGGTTCATCCATCACAGATAAGCTCAAAACATCTTGTCAACATTCTCTGGTAATATAAGTGAGGTCCTCTGCATTGAACAACAACTTAACAATCAACTCCATATACTAAAAAAAAATATCTGGAAAAGCCAGGAGTATAAAAATTGCTTCAGGAGAGAAAAACCAGAGCCTGAGATGTCTCATGCTGGTTAATCCACTGACATGCAGCAGCTGTGGGCGAATTTACAGCTGCCTCAGCCCTGCCTCTCTCAGCATATGCTGGTAGTTGAGCAACCTGATGATGGCAAAATGGTTGAAATTGAAAAATGTGACCATATAAGCTAAATCTAAAAAATAAAAAAAGCCTACAAGGTAGCTTAGGACAGGAATATCCATTAGGATAAAGTTCATGGTTCATGCAGCTTCATGACTTTTTTTATTAGTATTTATTGTACCATGTCCTGATTCCTATAAAGCATTAGTAACAGGCTGTTATAAAGGTATTATTTTTAGATGTCCTTATTAAAGGTTTATTTTTATTTCTAATGAGATTATGTCAATTAAATACACTAACATATTTTTAAAAGTGCTTCATTTTTTGCCTCTTCTCTGCTGTTGTGGCAATTGTCACAAGTCTCACGAAAGTAAGCCTCTAGGGTAAGGTACGCACATTGCCTGCTAGGAATTAGAAGTGCGATGCTGTTATGATATAGAATTAGAAATGCTCTCATATATATTTAAGTTTGGTTTTCAAATGGGTTCCAGCAGTTCAGGCATTTTGGTTTAATGTAGCATACTTGCTTGGTGTATATTTCATTACTGTTACATTAAAAGAAGACATCACTCCTCTGTAAGCCTTGACACTTTTTAAAATGTATTTAATTTATTTATACACTAAAAGCAAAAGTGATGTTGCCTGTAGCGTACTCTGTTACGTCATATTTTGGGGGAGATTTGTTTAATTATAAATTCTGAATACTTTAGAAGAGTAGACTAAAGCTTTTTTGCCCCCCAAAAATGGCTTCTACTTACTTACCTTTCCACATGACCAGTAAGGATTTTAGACCGCAGGAGTCGTTTGTGACAGAGATTAACATAATTTTATTAACAACCCTAGCCAGAACTAATAAAAACTTTACAATGCATTAGTATGATCTAATTTAAAATATTGTGTTCAGTTCTGGTCACCTTGCTACAAAAAGGATATTGCTGCTCTAGAAAGAGTGCAAAGAAGAGCAACCAGAATTATCCCGGGTTTAAAAGGCATATCATATGCAGACAGGCTAAAAGAATTGAATCTATTCAGTCTTGAACAAAGAAGAATATGCAGCGATCTGATTCAAGCATTCAAAATTCTAAAATGTGTTGACAATGTCGACACAAAGGGTCACAAATGGAGATTAGATAAAGGGGCATTCAGAACAGAAAATAGGAGGCACCTTTTTTGTGCCTGGAATCAACTCCACAGCAATGTTGTTGAAGCTGACACCCTGGGATCCTTCAAGAAGCTGCTTGACGAGATTCTGGGATCAATAAGCTACTAACAACCAAACGAACAATATGGGCCTAATGGCCTCCTCTCGTTTGTGAACTTTATGTTCTTATGTTCTAATTGATTAACTCTCCAGTGTTGCCAGTTAAACTAATTAGGTTTTTTTTCTCATTTGTTATATTTAATTCAGGCAAGCAGCTCTTAACGTCATTACAACATTAAAACATGATTCAGGTGGATTCAGAGAGATGTATGTGTCCAGGTTTATGTTCATACAGCACCACCTAGGGGCAGGGGCCTACAATAACACTGTAGAATATAGGTTTTTTTTACCCGCAAATATTTTGGGAGGAAACCTCTGGTGGTCCTGGTGGTGAGATGGCCCTCACTTCGACCATGCTAACTATGTTTGGCCAAATAGATTTCTTTAAAATGCTGGCTAACATCACTTTTGGAAGGTGAGGAATGGGACGTATAGAATTAGTGGGGCAGACCATCTTTAAAATGAGAGAGGATTTTTTGTTTTTTGTTATGATAGCATGGCT
This sequence comes from Polyodon spathula, assembly GCF_017654505.1. Lineage (NCBI taxonomy): Eukaryota > Metazoa > Chordata > Actinopteri > Acipenseriformes > Polyodontidae > Polyodon > Polyodon spathula. Next base: position 85,426,258 of record NC_054535.1, read on the forward strand.
AGAGTTGATGAAAATGGGACCAGAGGGCTTACAGGGGTTGCAACAGGAAAGATAGTTGGAGATGAATAAAGGGAAACAGTTGAGTTTACAGAGATGCATAGAAAGAGGAGATAGTAAGAATCTAGAACTGGAGAGAGGTCGTGAGAATGAAGACTGGAGGGAGAAGGAACGGCAAGCTCAGAAGAGCAGAGAACAATGAAGAAGACAGAAACACAAAGGGATACCATGACTAGATAATCAAAAGGTAAGAAACTACCTTGGCAGAGAATTGAAATAAGGTGAAAGAGTATATCAGTAGTGACAGAGAGATGGGTGGAAGAAGGAGGAGGGGAACTATTTTCCACCCCCTTGAGGAGAAGGTAACAGTGAGGATAGTTGAGAGAAAAGGGGAAGAAATATGTTAGGCTATAGTGGTATTGAATGCCAGCAGGAAAAGCTTGAACAAGAAAGACAGAATTAAATCCTGGTTGAAAGGTGGAGATCTGATTTTGTTTGCAGAAGGTTGTAAAGGCAGACCAGCCTGTTTCATCGGGGGAGTGGGTAGGAGCGACAGCAGCGGCCATATAATCTTGAGCTGAAGCGAGGAAATTGCAAAGGGATGAATTTAATTAAATGTCAGCTCGTTGAATGGAGGTAAAAGCAGGTGGAAAAGATGAGCTGAGTGAACCAGACGTTTGAACCGGGAGATCTGCAGAAGGTTGCGAAGGCAGACCAACCGGATATGTAGGAGGAGCGAATAGATGGAGCGAGGGCAGCGCCCATGTAATCTTGAGATGTAATCATCTGAACCGAAAAACTTTCAATAATACTGCATATATCCGAGGAGGAGAGAGAATTCAGGTGGACCAGAGAATCAGAGGAGGAGCCAGATCTGGAAGCAGTAGAGAGAGTGAAGATTAACAGCTCAACAGCAGGGGCAGGCACTGTGGGAGTGGCTGATGTGGGAGGAGGGGCATGCTAGAGATCTAAGTAAAAAGAGCAGGATTGGGAGCGAGGACAGCGGGGAAGGAGAGTCTGCTGCAAAGCCTGGTTTGCTGAACAGCGGAGATGGATTGGCAATGCATATTAAATTAAATCTGACTGTCCGCCTTTGGAACTTTCAGAAGTTTGTGAGTGGGCCTTTAAATAAAAGCTAAGCTGGAGAAGCGGCCTGGAGATAAAGTGACCCAGAAAGATAAGTGTGGTCACCATTCGGGAATTCAGAGCCAGCATTCAAGAAATTGATCATCTTAGATTTAAATAATTGAGTCGGAGTCTGCAGAGCTGGAGGCACAGCGGAATTACCGTTATCGAGGGTATATGGGTCAGTGGCGTTTGTTAGCTGTGTAGCGATACTCAAACAAAAAAAAACAAGACAAAAGAATAAGGGCGTAACATGGATTTAAATAGGGAGACTGATTGATTTTTGGCAGGACAAAACGAGGGAGGAGTCCTAGCTTCTACCCCCTGAGCCACACAAAAGGTTACAATAAACAGACTGATTTATTTGTAAACAGGCAAATACTTTTCTTTAAAAGGGTAGAAATCAAAAAAATAAAAGGTCATCATCACAATAAAAAGCGATTCAAAAGTAAAAAATATTTCAAATGCAATGCAGCTGGCTCTTTGTCAGTACTTCATCAGGGACAATAATTGAGCTCGCAAGGAAGCCCATAAGGGTACAAATGTATATAATAATATTTGTATTTATTTATTTTACACAAAATCTTGCTATCAACAGTAAACACCTTTAAAATGCCACAAAAATAAATATTTTTATTTATTTAAACCACACATACATATTTTAATGTACTTGGAAATGCAATATGTACAAAACCAAGTAAAAAAAAAAGGCAATTGTTAACATATACCTGTGGTTCAGTAGGAAGTCACATTGTGCATAAAAAGCAGTTTCAGTCTTTTCATCAAAAAAACCATAGTGCATGAAGAGAACTTGCATACATAACAAGAAAATAAAGATAGAATGCTCCATCCCTTGAAAATTAAAAAAATAATGTCAAAGTTTCAAAGCCCTAAGGATGGGAGCAGATTTGCTCTGAATGGTCTGTAGTCTCTCTCAAGCATTAATTCTACCAATGAACAGAAGCTACACAATATTGTCTTTTTGCAACTCTTAAAATGATCAGAGTATAGCATATACTCTTTTACAAGTTTCAGAGAATTATATGGCACCCTTCCCTTGCTTCTTTGGTCACTTCTGACAGGGCACCTCCTGCAGTCTCCATATCCCACCTTGACACCAATGTAGCAGAGGCGTATCTGGTCCGCAACGAGAATACATGAAGAGAAACAGGTAGTAGTTCAAAGCAGTAAAAAAAAAAAACAACTCTTTTTTTATTGAACTGGAACAGCAGGAAGATGAATAAAGCTCAGTTAGGTAACACCAACAATACACCCACAACACAACCCCAAACTGCTCGCAGGCAGCTCCTAAATAGACCACAATGCATTTCAATACATAGTATGTCTTCAACAGGTGTTGGAGCAATTGTCAATTAGAAAACATAGCTTTATCATATGTAAAGGACACCAATCAATCCAATAAGTAATCATTAATTGGATAATAGCCATACACAGTATTTAAAGTTACAGATGACAATGTTCACCTATCATAGCATTCATTAATTGAAAATGGTTTAGAATCCATTGTTAGTCCATACATAGTGTAATTACACAATAATTAAACTGAAACATTGATATAGTCAATGTTAACATCAATATGTGTTTTTAAAGAAATCTGAAAATGCTGTATAATGTATACTGTAGTAGTAGTGTCAGAAAATCAACAGAAGAAAAAGAAAAGAAAATTAATGTATCTGAGGTAGTGCAATGGGAATAGACTTAGTTTACATCTAGTCCTCCCATACCGAAAACTTTATCCCACATCTGTATGTGTATGGTTACTCTTTGATGTCAAACGAAAAGCTAAATAAACCAATGTCAAGCCTAACAATAGTGCATCACACAACACAGCACATTAATCTGTGAGAGGAAAAGAGAATGAAAATGTTGACTAAACTGCTCTTACTTCAGTTCTGACAGATACGTGAAGTGAGCTTTTCCATCTCTGCAAAGACACAAAAACATGGGTTACAAAAACAGGCAACACTACACAGTATTTAAATGACCTTGAAAATGAACACAATTAAAAAAATGGAATGCAGGTATGTGTCATCACGTTTTGGCAATGCCACATTGCACATTAATCAGTTTTAGAAGATCTAGATTAGTTCCAGTTCTGGGTGACTGAAAAATGTCATCAATCTCACTAGACCCATTAGACCTAGACTTCCACTTTTTACATTCTTCCCCTATAACACTATCTAAAAGCATCTTCAATATTTAAAAGGTCACATTTCTATTCTCCGGAACCAACTTAAATTGTTGTTAGACAGGCGTTGGCCATGAGCACAAAGCCATGCATAAGAAACAGTTTTCCACTTCTATTGAACATCAGCTGTTTTTGGTTGGCATACAAGTCACAAAATGCGACAGTTATGGAAATAGTGCGTTGTGGCATTTGGTGTTTTTGTATATAAAAAAGGAGACAGACAATATTGCTATTATAGAATCCTAAGTTAAATTAAATAAAAACATCTAGGAAATTCTAAACCAGTGTTCTAGTTTTAACGAGTTCAACAGACTAATACAAAATCAACGTGTTATTTCTCTGTTTCCAGTGGTATAAACTACTTGAGGGCAGCTGAATGTTTTCATTGAGCATGAGTCATAAATATCATGAGTCATAAAGAAGTCTAACAAGTGGGTTTAATTCATGTCATCAGATTAAAAAATAAATAAAATAAAAATTGTAACATTTATTGAGATTTTTCCCCCCATAAATGTCTGTTTTCTGCATTAAAAACCATGAGCTTGCATAGGTCATGATAATTCAGTTTAAAAGGCCTTCCTTATCTAAAACTATATCATTTTTAAAACTAATTATCTTTTAATTCCATAATTGATTTTCCTGCGTGTTGAGAGATTTATCTGAGTTAAAAAAAAACATGAAACACCATAAAACATGAAATATAACTAAGGATCTTAAATGTGTCAGTAATTCGAGTACAATTATGTATGATCAGACAATTTTCGAACTGTGTTCATATTAATTATGCATTAGGGATACATTATATTGGTGGTATATGTTTTTTAAGTACTTAAATGTTAATCATTTATCTTATCATTATGGTTAAGTAGGGCAGCACGGTGGTGTGGTAGTTAGCACTGCTGCCTCACAGCGCCAGGGTCCTGTAAAAAGGATTAAGCAGATAATGGATGGATGGAATTATGGTTAAGTATGAATTATTGCTTACTCCACAGAAAGAGATCTGGAAATGATTTTAAGGTATTAATAAAAAATAGAAGGAAACAAGTATCTTATTTTTCATTTCATGATACCTCCATTTAACATGAAAGGGTTTTCTTTTTTAGAATAGGAGATGACACTGATTATTTTTGCTGGAGAATGTAAAGAAAAAAAGAAAAAAGTAGAATATAATTATTTTAATCTCAATTAAACAAAACTGGTGAGTAATGGCAAGAGGTCTCCTGGTAGATGTTAAACTGTAATAAGAGTGTGCATATAAGGTTCATAGTGTTGTCTTTAATGTGAATTGAGAACAATGTGTAAACTGAGGCTCTGGGTTTTTCAGTGTACAGCACAGAGGAAATAATCAGTGCTGATCTCTTGATAAGCAAAGGCATCACAGTTGTCTCTTGTCCAAGCAACTTGAAACTCACGTGTCTAGAGCATTAAAATGAAACCCAGCTGATGTATAGGGCTTCTGTGCAATCTTGAGAATTTTTTTTGTAATGTTTAGTTTAATAGACTGCATTAGTCAACAGTACTATATCCCTAAGAACTGAGAAGAATTATACTGTGACAAAAAAACAGATAATAAGAAAAATACAGTTGGTAGGTTTTCCTGGAAATACATTTGATATGTGCAGTGGTGAGCAACTAAACTGACAGCTTATGATGTAAGATTAGCAAGCACAATGTGGCAACATGAGAATAGCATCACAGTTCTCTGTGTCTGCAGCCATAGCACCTTGAAATCTCATAGGTTAAGCAGCGTTGCTCCAGGTCAGTACTGTGTTTGGGTGTGAGACCTTCATGGAACACCAGTTGTTGGTGTTACAGTAGGGGGCATTCTTCTCTCGGGGATGCCAACCACCCAGTGAGCTAATAAACAGTGATTCTGTCTACTTTGGGCACTCTGAAACACTCAACAGTCAAGTTTAAACTCCAGTTTTATTCACAGGTATTTAAGTTTACTCAGCTCTCGAGTCTGCCTTGTGGTTTAATTATGTTCTTTTTCATGCTTTATTTGTTACATTTTTTTTTAAACCTAAAGTTTTTAAGGTTACATCACAATGAAGTTGAGGCTTTAGGGTTTTGATCAGAAGCAATGTGGAAGAGAGCAATGCAGACATTTATCAAAAGATCCATTTCTGGATAAGAATTATATTTCTGAATTTCACAAACACTGGCAAATATTTGTGAGTAGCTTTCTCTAAAACCAGTGCAGACAGCAGTGCACAGTTTTGAGTTTGTAGTTGAAACAGAAAAGATTAAAAAGGGAATATCGATTATATTGAACACATTTTATATGCTAAATCTAAGTCTATGTTTTACAGGGGTGTTCGTGAATGTGTCATTACATTTTACAGTTGTTAGGGAAAAAAAAAAAACTGTTATAGTATATAATACATAAACTTGTGGTGTATAACCTGGTTGTCACATTTAGTCTTACTAATAAAGTTATTTTGAAAATAATATAAACTAATAGATTTATTTATGTATTCATTTTTGTTGCTGCCACGGTTTACAAATATGTTTACAGATACTTTGAAAAGAGATCTGCTTATATCACCACAGTTTCATGGTAGAGTGCAATACATCATCATTATTATATACAGAATTACTTATGTACTATTCAAGATTTTTATTTTTATTTTTTTGTTTGTGTGTGTTCAGATCAGAATGAATGAGTAATGTCTGAGGCTGGTCCTTTCTATGGATTCTAGGTTTTATGGATGTTTTGGGGCCAAATGTGATTACTGTGGAGACACTGCTGTATCTGAAATCTAAAAAGTCATTACTTTTGGGATCTCTACATTTTACGTTACATTTTAGTGCAAAGAGGGAACAAGGGACAGACCCTTTTTACTTGTATAGCCCATGATTGATGGAACAAATTTCCAAACTGTGATAGCTGCCAAAGATTAACAGTTTAAAAATAGTTGCTTATGTCCTTCAAGAATGCCAGCCTGTTTTTAAATTGAATTGATGTACTGCAATTATGTAAGGGTTTTGGTATTTTCTTTAAGAATTAGTATTTACATGTTGAACATATGGTATTGTTAGTTGGTTAGGGGCTATCCAAAATGATCAGCATTATCTGATAGCATACAGAGCATGTGCTGGGAGGTGGTGGTGGTTGTGATGGGGTAGGGGTCTTGGGCAGCATCTGCTTTTTATCAGAAATGGTGAGCTTGAAATATTCACATGCCTTCCTGAAACAGTACTACTTCCTGTTCTCCTGCAGGAGATAACAGTGCCAAGGGAGGATTCCGTAGATCAGGCATACGAAAGAAAGAAACTCCAGTATACTGGAAAATCTGGGTTTATCCAGTAGAGGTGGGCTGTCGGGATTCGTCATGCACGCCATGACCCGGCTTCTCAGTGATACTAGATTCAGTGGACAGGCGTTGCGACGTATATTGAAGGCTCTATCTGAGGAGGCAGACAGAAGTAGCAACTGGCTCTGGTTGAGGAAACAGGACGATTGGGAACATCAGAAGAGAGATGACGGAGGAAGATAACATCAATGAAAAGTAAAAGATGGCTAAGGTAAGTAAACTGTGCTGGGTTGTGTGGGGGGTGAAGGGTAGTGGTGCTGGAACGCCAGCATCACTGTCGAGCCTTCCCGAAGTGGCGTGTGCTAGTTGGCGAAACACCAGAAATGGGAAGTGCCCATCTGATGATTCCTGCGAAGTGCACCACCCAACCTATTTCAGACGGTTGCCGTGCTGTGGTTCTAGGGAGGCCACACTTTGGTTGATCCCTGGAGCCAGTATGGCCTCCATAGTGTGTTTGCTGACGAGCAAAGGAAAAAGGAAAAGCACTGAAGGCTCATATATTACAGCAAAGCTATGTCTCGGTTGGTCCTCATCACTACAGTTCAGAGGTGACTCATGGCTTGAAAAACTGGTGGGGCACAGCAGCACCCCCAAAAAAAAAATAAATAAATAAACTAAACCAAGTAAAGCAAAACCGTGCTCAAACCTGATGCATGATTTTAACAATTTAACAATTTAACATTAAGCTAACTTTCTAACATTACCAGATCTATCATCACAAACAGTTATACTCCAGATTGTCACAATCAAGAGCGCTTCAAACAACTTTACAGGCAATGGAAGCATCGTCACACTCTCGTGCTGTTAATGACATTCTGAACTACAGAAGTCAGGTTTGGGTTTTGTTGATGTGTCTGGAGTTGGTGGTTCAGCTTTTTTGTTGCAGAAAAACTCCAAATGTAGTTGTCTTTTTACCACTGTACAGGGCTACATCAAATTCACTCCTTTTTAGCACATATTGTCGCTGACTGACTCTCTTTGGTTATGCTATTAAAGTGTAATAGCTTGAAATAAACTATGCACTTACATATTCTCTACGAAAAACTGACTCTCTTTGGTTATGTTATTAAGGTTTGAAAGTTTGAAATAACTGCACACTTACATATTCTCTACCCACTTACGAAAAACATAAAAATGTGTATTTTTATTTTTAAATAATAAACCCTGGCAGCAGGGGTGTAGCCAGGATTTTATTTCAGGAGGAGATGAAAATGGTAACTTATCTCAGTGGTGCAATTGGCAACCTGATTTCTTATATGTGCATTGACTTGTATATTCGAAAAATAAAGATAATTTCATTCGTACTTATGGTTGTTCATTTTTGTTAACTAACATTTTGTGTTCAAAGCAAAGCAAACCATTTTATTTAATCTCACAAATCCTGACTCATTTAATTACCGTTTGAATGGTGCAGGACTGCTGGTGGTAGCTGCTAGCTTGTTGTCTTCAGACGGTTCGTCAACAGTTTTCTGCCATTTAGACCAAAACAAATAGCAATTTGTTTTATTATTTTTTCCTTTCCCCTACCACTGTCAGGCCAGCAAGCATGGCATTGGTCAGTTGTGAGTGGCAGTTCATGTTTACTAAGTGAAGCGGTACTGACAAGAGTATTGAGGCCACCAAAAAAAAAAAAATGTTTTCAGCACTTTTTTTTTCCTGTAATGCAGTGGCTAAGCCACTGCCTGGCAGAAATCTGGGGGGGTACGTAACCAGGTGTGCCCCCCCCTTACGCGTTGCCTCTTCTACAGTCAATACACTACGTGTTATCTTGGCTAAAGCCGAGTCCAATATTAGCATGAAGTAAATAAGAGTTACTCTCATGTAATTCAAAAACAGCCACCAGATACGTCACTTTTCTCAGAGTTCATGATATTTTACTTTTGGTTAAGAAAAAGGATCATGTCAGCACACGTCTCATTCGCACAATTTGAATAGCAAAATGCATACAGTCTGTATTAAAATCTGTGTGAGATTCTGTACAAAATGCAGCAAGACCTCTACAGTTCTGCTCCATACAAAAAAAAATCTTCTGTAATCTAAAAAAATAAATACAACTAACTAGATAGGAAAATTCTCATAGTCATGCAACACTACTCAGTTTTATTTAGAAATCTGACTTTTGGTAGTTGCCAAGCTAAAACCTCTTGTACTAACTAGCAGGCCTGCCAGTTGCCCAGAAAACAAGCACAAGAGTCTCATTGACTGGTATATTATTATAGCCTGTTGCTGTATTGTACACATGTCTCCATGAATAATGCCCTTATACCTGCATTGAATCAATGTACTTGTAACCGGTTGTGGCAAAGTGGTTGGTAAGGGGACCAGGTGTAGCGGTGATGCGGTGCAGGAGTGATAACACACAGACAACGGTATTTCAGTGAGCAAGGTGCTTTAATTGGTAATCCAGGTCTGGTGACCGTTAAAAAATAAATCCCTGGCTATACACAACAATGTGTAAAGCGCGGGGATAAAAACTGGGCACAGTCCCGAACAAAAACACAAGACGCGGTCACCAGTCCTGGGTGCGTGCAGACGGGCAGGTGCTCGGTGCAGACACAGGTTTGTGTGGAGTGTAATGGTGCTCTGGGTCATGCTGACCCTGCTGACAGCTCCGGACGTGTGCTTAACTGTCTAATAGTGAACACAAAAACAGACAGTTACACGGACAGATAAAACAATACAAAACACGAACACAATCCACTCTGAGAGCTCCTCTCTCAGTCCTTCTCTCTCCAAGCGTTCACCCAAATGAAGGAAAAGATCAGCATTACCCTGGCCCCTATATATAATCCCGCATGATGGGTAAATGGTTGCAGCTGCCTTATTACTTGCAGCTGCCCCTCGTTTACCTTTCAAGTCAATACGGTCTTACAACAGAGTCTCGCTTCTTTCCAGGCTGACCCACTTCCCGGTCCCGGAAACGAACTGTCAAGCCAGCCCTTCCAGATATGTTCTTTAGTGCCCTCACAGGTCAGGAGGAAGATTTATCACCAGAACTCATATTTCTGTCACACCAGTGTTACGTGCATGGGTCGTCACTGAATAATAAGGAGTCAGACACAGAGCATTGGGTCTTAATATGATGCACAAGCAATCAGATTTATTAACCTACCGCTGTTGCTCCCCAAGTCCCGATCTCCCAGCGACTCAGGTTCTTTATGACAGTCCTGGCTGGGTAGAGCCTTCACAGGCACCGTCTTTCAGTTGAGGGGTTCCGTAGTATTTATCCTGCGGAGCGGACGCTCTCCTCCTTGATGTAAACAACGCACCCCGCTGTGCAGCATTGCAGAGCAGTCGACTCGAGCTGTGGCGCAGACGCCCTTTGAACTGCACGCAACGCCCCCCCAGCCAATCCAGACCTCCCGATCAGCTCAGCACCAGGCAAACCTTCCTGCTCAATTGTTTGCCTAACAATGGGTCTCCTGTTATGCGTCCCAGCTGCACACATTCGCACAAGAACCAGCGACAGGGTCCTCCCTGTCACAATACTGATAGAAATCAGCGACAAAGTAATTAGACATACATAATTAATTCCATGTCTCTAATACATACATAGTAAATGAAACTACCTTGCTTAAATAAATATATAAATCAATAATTAGCTGCCCTCATAAGCATCTAATTTACATAAAACAGCTTTCAGATGCAGTATTTGCCCTGTAAATAATTTTGGAACCAGTTATAGCACAGTCTCTCTTAAGTTACTCTCACATTGCTTTCGTATAACGGTGCCCGTGTCCGGTCTATCTCTTTCACTTGTTTTGCAGCTTTGCCCGGTTCACTGCTTATTCCAGGTTCACTCTCCTTCCGGAACTCAACTAAAGATTTATTTTCTTTTGCTACTTTTGCATTATCAGTAAAATACAGATCATGTTTCAATTAAGTCTGCACAAAGTAACTAACATGTGTTACATACCACTTTTTTATTACTCAAACCCTTCTTGCTTTAGCTTCTCACTTCACGTGATGATTTTTTTAAGAAAGGATTGTTGCCCTCATGGACCATAAATACAAAATGTCTTTCCTGGAGAGAAACTGCATGTCATTTTCTGTTCAATTCAGAGTTAGTGTTTTAATAATAAACAGGTTATTATTATGTCTTTAAAAAGTATAATAAAGCATACTTGAAAAAAAAGATATTGACAAATAGATACCAATAATTCATGTTTTGTCCTGTATGACCACAAACATCCAGTAAATAGTTTTTTGTTTGTTAACCTATGCCAGTATCTTATGACTGTAGTAATTGTTACAGAAATGAGCTATCTGGGCTCATGGCCTAAAAAAATATGTTCATTTGGAAACCTACAGGTATTCAGGGAAGTTAATAGAAGCGGATCTGCTTTGTTTGCCCTAAAAACAGTATGTTTACTAACGGTAAGTGGTGGCTTTACTCATGTTAGTAAGGAAGCAATTATCAGCCACTTCCTACTGTTACTAACAATAGTCCAATGTTACAGTAAATGCGAGTTGTGTAGCTTTGCCTGTTTGCAAGACTTGCAGGTATGCAAAATTGGGAAGTTATAAGTGAGCAAGAACGCAGAGGCGACCTAATCATTTTTCCCCAGGATGGGAGACTCCTTCCTGTTGTTAGCAATGTGCTTCCGTTTCTAGGAAGGCTGATTTTGACAGATAGCGTGTTAACTACTCTTTCACTTCCAACACAAGGGTCTGACGCACAAGCTGGCTTCATGAAGTACTGTGTTGATTAACTCATGCGTAAAACTATTATATATCACTGATTGGGTATCAAAGCTTTCAATTGTGATCCTAGGCATGACTAGCTGAACTAGTAGATGTATCACATTGTATTATTTGGATAGATATGAAAGGATACAATGAAAAAAAAAACAGAAGTCATGTGATCTATAAGTAATATATACATACATATTGTAACACATCTTTAATACATCGTTCAGATTTAGCAGCTGCATTTTTAATCTGTTTCCAGTCTTGTGAGGTTAGAAAGTCGTTTATTCATTATAAAAACAAATTACCGAAGTATCTGGAACAGCCTTGCCCATCTTTGAGAAAATGTAGTTGGGAGTTCACCTGCAGCTTTTACAATTTCCATGATTAAACCCTAATCTGGATCCATGACTGCTAAACAAGATTCAAGGGCAAGTCTATCCGGAGTGTGGGAAATGTGGCTTAAAACTTCGATCATGTGCATAATAACACATTCAATGTATTTGAAACTCTATCAGCATCAAATCAAATCAAACTGGAATAGAACCAGATGTTTCCTGCTCCCCAAGATTAAAATCCAAAATACGACCTGCTTTTCTTAAACTGAAAACGGTGAAAAATGTAAACAAATTACAGTGCATATTTGAATCATTTGCACACCAGAAGCTGTGGGAATACACAGTTTGTGTTCAACTATAAAGTTTACAGCAAAAAAAAAAAAAGACGGTTTTAGGCAACATTTTTGCAGGGGCACTGAACAGTTTCCCCTTGCAGGTAACGGTTTTCATGTTTCATCTTTTCTAGAAAATATATTCAAGGTGTCAGGACTAAAATATTGTCACCAAGCAAATGTACTCTCCTGTATTACAAACCCAGGACAAATGCTGAGTACAAAGAAGCCTTCATATTTTAACAGCTATGTTGCTACTTATATGTAAGATGTTGAATGACAAGGAAATAATGCTTGTCAAAAGATGACATAAAGCGAAGTGTTTGAAGTGATATGAAAGCTTACAAGTACATTTTATTTCCATTATTATGTAATATCATACTCATGAAAGTAAACTTAAATGGCTTTAGTTTAAAACACTTCCAGCACTGCAGTTTGTTCATTTCCACTTTCTTGTCGCAAGAAAATGCATTCTGAGCCAGTTAAGTTTATTTCTCGTTTCATGTCCCCTTCCAGCCTTCTACAAAGAGCTGAGTGGCTTAAACCAATAATTTATATTTCAATGTCTATAAGAACACTTCAGTTGTTCACTTCACCAGCACTCATCATAATGCTAATTCTTTGTCTTGATGGCCGGCCTGCTGTGTAAGCACAGGCAGAATGTTCTTCCTTACCGTATCATGGCTGGGTGGTCATTTTCTAGCTCTTGGCACGGCTCTGTGAAATCAGGCCCATTCTCAGTGAAAGACAGCTCTGCTGTGCATGACTAGCGGGTGGAGCATAGCTAGATTTTGCTTCTTGTGTTTACCAGGTCACGTCTGAGGGACTCTTCATTGTAACCTGTCATGCATATTTCATTTTCTCAATGAGTAGCTCTCAGAACAGAACACTGTTTTGGACTCATTTTGCAATACAAATTGAGTAGTTTTTTTTCAACTGGGGTTGATTTAAAAAAAAAAAAAAAAAGGTAAAAAAAAACCCAATAGGCTGGTCAGTAAGAGCAATTTACATAAATGGTACATTATAATAACCAGTTTGGACATTTAAAATTCTTCCAGATTCTAACATTGTTTACAATATTAATTTACCTTTTCTGTATAACCATGGGTAGATGGGGGGGAGGTCTTGCTCCCCCCCCACCATTTCATTACAGTCTTGTAATGTGAATTTGAATATAAAGGTGGTTCAAAATACTTTGCTGCGATTTGGACAACAAGTTCGACAAGGGAGGATCCAGACTTTCATGAAGGGGGATGGGGGGGGGGGGGGGGGGGGCTAAAGAGACTAATTCGCATTGTTACTTGTTTGATTTTCATGACCTTGGCACATAGAGTCCTATTTGGATAATGTAAGTGGTGGCACTATTCAATTGAATCAATTGAATAGACCCTCATTTCATCTCATCTCATTGCACAGATAAATTGAATAGACCATCATTTCTCTTAAAACATCTATGCACTGGTTCTAAAAAGAGGTGTAATGTATACATTGGGGTTGTTCATTTTATGTAAGTGGTGGGTGCTCTAAATACACACATCCTTTAAATCACGCTCCTGCCTTTATAATATTTCTATAGACAGAAATACGCTGAAAAGACACGTGTACTGTTAGGTGTTTGATTTTCATTACCTTGTGACACACATTATAATTACAGTGGTGGTACTTAGATCCTGCTGCTATGTAGACAAATGGAATATGTTCCATTGTGTAAGAACTTGTATAAGAAGGGTGAGGAAGAATGTGAACCTTTGAGAAACTACACTTCATACAGCTGATTTTCACTACATAGACTTCACACTAAGAAGCGACTCCAGCAGCTCTGCAGAGTTCAAAAGCAGGTTACTTTGTAACAGACTGACACTTAAATGCATGCTTCACAATACTGCTTTACTGATGTAAAGTTAAACTGGTCTGCTTCAGTGCAATTTTAGTTTAAGATCATAACCCTTTGAAACCAAGCTGAGTCAAAGTAAAGTTTACAAGAAAGCCATTTTAGGAATTTTAGGGATTACTAACAGACTTAAAAAGGTTATTTTCTCCACATTTCCCTTTGGTACTACAATACATTTACAAAGGTATTGCTGTCGTTCTACTTTAGGCAGAATATTATTGAGGAACTAATTTTTTGGAGATATATTTTTATGTAAATACTTACATAATGCCTTTTCATAATATATATATATATATATATATATATATATATATATATATATATATATATATATATATATATATTATATAGAATTTAATTTAGATTTAGAATGAATACAGCATAACACAAAACATTATAAAGCAAAAACAGCAAAAAGAATATCAACTTTGTCACAGTGCTTGTAGGCACCTTGACCGGTTTATCTTTTACTACTGTAATTCTGTCTCAATTTAAATTTTGTGATGTACTATTTATTGATCGTACACTTGCATTTGAACAAACATTGCATTGGTATTATATTATAAAACCAAAAGAGCTTCCCCCTATCTCTTTAGGTGACATGCACTTCTCTCCTTCTACAATTCAATCCTGGGTTTCTAAGTGCAATATTTAGAATCCACCCTAAATTCTACTTCAAGAAACCCAGAAAGGTACAGTGACCCCCTTCCCTTCTAGACCAGCAGCCACTCTTCATCAAGCAGCCTTGATAGAACCAATAAGGAAGTCCAGTGAAAAAGGAAACCATCCTTTATTTACCAGACAAGGTACAATATCGCCTTGGCAATATTTTGTATTTAAAAAAAATACACTTTTTGGACATTGGACTTCAAAAGACAGTTCATTGCCAAAATATGTATTACTGTTTCACATTTAGCAACAATGTACCAATAGGGAAAAGAATTATGTTCTTGCTTTAGAATGCAAAACAAAAACAAATAGTGAGGCGCTTTGGGATTTTACTTCCCCACACACTTTCTATACTCACATCTTGGATCCTGTAAAATATCGAGCTTCATATTCTTGTTCCGCAATGAGGTTATATTAAATACAATTTAGAAAATGTGAGATAATGGTGAAAATGGCATACCAAGAAGTATTAACCTTTACAAAACAGTGCATTTCTATAGGGTACTGTTTATCAATTAAATATATAAAATGTTTAAGGCAAAACATTTGAAACGCCAAGGCATGAAAGAATAAACAATGAATATGTGGAAGCGGCTTGTGGTCTAAAAACTGCCTGTAGATTACTGTACATATTAGATTATTTATAGTGTGTCTACTAAGTACAGGTGTACAATGTGCCTATACTGTAAGTACTGACAATCTGTGGTTTCAGATACACCATCAGCCATTTATCTGCATTAATGGCTTTGTCGTAGCCTGCAATACTGTATGTTCAAGCATTCTGCACAAGTCTGGGGATATCTTTTGCAACTCCACTGCTCTGTACTTAGATATTTACTTCACCAACCTCTTGGTCATGTTCCTCTAAAATGTGCCGACAAAAGAAGCAAAAATCTTTGGAAAAAAATATTTTGAGATTTTTACCATTTCAATAGTCCTAAAAGCATCATTAGCCTCGATACTTCATCAGTGGATTTAGTTGGACCTGTGGGACTAATACACTTGATCTTAGGGTGTTTGTAGAATTACATGTTATACAGATCAATGCATAGCAGCATAAAAGATTTTAAAATATGTGAAATATTTATCTCACTCATCTTTCCATATCCTTAAACTAAAAAGAAAAAACTGGTGTGACTAAAGGAGTTGAACTTGTTTACTGTTCTGAATGACAGACAATGATGTGTGCCCTTTTAAAGGTTCCAAAGGGGAAATGACAGTGTTATTGAGGAGAAGCATGGGTTAAGGCTTGATTTTTCTTCTTTTTGCTGCATGAGTTGGTTCCATTAATCCTTGAACAGTAGCGCAGGAGGTCGCTGGCTTATACCCTTCAGCCAGTGTATTCATTATGCTTTTGTAACAAGTGCAAGAGGCAGAGCCTTGGAAAATGACCTGTTCTTGAGTATTTTCAAGATATTGGCTCGTTTGTGGGGACATTTTATTGCCACAGTCCAGTAAGTTTGAAAGCCTGAAAGTCCACAGGACTATGTTGTAGTGTGTGAACAATCCTCACTTTGAGAGAATTACAAATCTATTTTGATTTTCCACATTTTTATTAATTAAAAATAAAACAAAATAATAGGGTCCCAAATGGCTAACTCTGTAAAAGTGATGCGGTTTTGAAACTTTGGGTGAGACAAATAAACATTGTTCAAATCAAGATCGTGGCTGAAGAAGCACAGGGAGCACTCTTTTGGCTTTCCGTTCCCTTGGGGAGGAAAATCAACCTCAGTGAGCCCTATTGGTCCAGGCAGAGACTTCCTAAGCTGGGGTCACGTCTGCAGGGTTCAGTAGCTTGGTAACATCCGCTCCTTAGGATCTCCAATCCTCTTGATCAGTTTGTGAGTTTGCATTTCAAACTGGGTAGCAAAACAAGGATAAGGATTTATAAGTAAATAAATTAATACATTAATGAAATAGTAATATACACTACCCTCCAACAAAGTACTGGTCCCAATAATCATTGGAGGGTAATGCACATTACGATTTCTGAGCACCATTGATAAATTCAAACTAGGAACTCAGTCATCAGAATAGTTTGTTGTTTGACTGTTTTGTGGGGAGATCAAATAACATACTTTAAAACCTAAATGCAAATATATTATGAATTTAATTCCCAGCCTTCTACTTGCCAATTTGCATACATCCTCTAATAATATTGTGTTGCTACATCTCATAAGGGGTAGCATCATCATTTGCTCCTAGGCTGTCAAAGAGTTGGTTAGCTTGATCCTCTTTTTTTCTGGCTTGCAATGTAGAACTACAATAAAAATGGAGTGTTATCATGTGGTAAATAATGTACTATACTGAGGACCGGAGCTGGATGTGTGGTATGTGCTAACAAACACATAGTATATCTTTAATGTCAAAAAATATATATTTGGAAGTTTATGACAAAATACTATTGATGAAATACCAGTATTTCAAATATTTTGTTATTTATGTTTTAATTTAACCCATCTTTAATTTGCGTAAAGAGGAAATTAACTTATAATTAATGTTTTAAAATACCAAGAGTTGAAACTCCACTGGGAATCTTTTTCTAAGCTGTTCAGTCAGCCTGAGAATGCAATGGCTGCTATTAGAAATTTAGGTTTTGCTCATTGGTGTGTTTGAGTGGAACCATTCTATAGCACAGCTGGTAGTTATTACATTTCTTTCACATTCTGCAGGTGCAGTCTACAGCTAACAATGCACCACTATCTTGTTATTTATTACTTTGCTTAGCTGATTGAGTGCTGGAAATTGGAAGCTCCAGAGAATACAAAAATGTATGGGGTGTCACAACAAGCCTTCAGGTGGAAAACCATATTAGGCACCTGGAAAAAGGTCTCCGCTTGACCTTGATTATTTTAAATGCACTTGATATTAGTGGTAAGTGCATCCTAGATGGATGGATACACTTTAAAAAAAAAAAAAAGTTTTTACCTTTCTTAACAAGCTTGCTGACAGATCTTTTGGAATTACTGTTTGTGCATTTTAAATATACTGCAACTTTATTGGAATTGTCATGAAATTGATTTCATTTTCAAGTATATTTAGTAGACTTTATACATTTTTATACAGATTTTCCAAACTTGTAATCCCACTGACTAAACCTCTGGCAGTGCACAACATTTAACAAATAAGATCTGAGCCTCCTTACTACATCCTAGTTGTAATTTATCCAGTCTGAAGATCATGAAATAGTCCTCATGTTAGTATAAATGCAGTGTAACCTAGGATCAGGTACCTCAGAACGGCCCACATTCAGTTCAGTTGAACTATCTTTAATCAGAATTTTACTAATGGCTGGCAGACCTTGAAGGCAGCCTATCATATATTGGTGGAAAGTCATTAATCTTAATTTGAATTGATGGTATCACAGAAACAATGTTCCTCAAATAATTTTAAAACAACAATCATATATCCTTTATATAAAAACAGAAGAGTTTCCCTTAAAGTGGTTGTGATTGCCTAACTAGGATTTAGGGTTTCCTTCATACTGCAATTTCATGTTATCCTTGAGGGTCCGCTTATGACATGCATCATCCAGTTTAATGTAAATCAATCTCTTTCTTTCAGTCTTGAACTTTTGTGACAGGGTCTTGCTCATGTCACATGTGTGGGTAGCCGCTGATTAAGCGCGCAGAGAGACACATGGCCATGGATTTGAAATGCCAGCACAAACGTGCAGGTTTTATTAACACAAACGAAAACGAAAGTAAATAAAGGTGGTCATGTGATGTTACCAGCGATGGTAATGCACAGAGGACTATTACAGCAAGCTGTACAAAAGGTGCGTGAAAACGGCAGGCCTTGCAGCAGCCCCGAGCCATCTCCCGCCGATGTTTTTAAACTGACAGATACTTGGTCAAGACCCACCCATCTGCTGATTGAGGACCAGCACAGCCAATCACTTGCTGCCCTTCCCCTCAACCAGGCCTATCAGGCAGCAAGTCTCTCTTGAGTGCCCGTCTGTAAACAATAATTCAATCAAACAAATCAACTCCAAAACGATACAAAATAAACCCATTCCCGCATCTAAATTACACCAACACTAATCTACCATTGTGCGGGGAAATCACCCTGACTTTCAGATTTATCCTAATATATAGATATATACACTAAACGAAAATATAAACGCAACATGCAACAATTTCAAAGATTTTACTGAGTTACAGTTCATATAAGGAAATCAGTCAATTAAAATAAATTCATTCTATCCCCAATCTATGGATTTCACATGACTGGGAATACAGATATGCATCTGTTGGTCACAGATACCTTAAAAAAAAGGTAGGGGCATGGATCAGAAAATCAGTCAGTATCTGGTGTGAGCACCATTTGCCTCATGCAGCGCGACACATCTCCTTCGCATAGAGCTGATCAGGCTGTTGATTGTGGCCTGTGGAATGTTGTCAAACTCCTCTTCAATGGCTGTGCGAAGTTGCTGGATATTGGCGGGAACTAGAACACGCTGTCGTACACGTCGATCCAGAGCATCCCAAACATGCTCAATGGGTGACATGTCTGGTGAGTATGTAGGCCATGGAAGAACTGGGACATTTTCAGCTTCCAGGAATTGTGTACAGATCCTTGCGACATGAGGCCGTGCATTATCATGCTGAAACATGAGCTGATGGCGGCGGATGAATGGCACGACAATGTGTGAGCATTTTATTGTCCCTAGCGCAAGGTGCACCTGTGTAATGATCATGCTGTTTAATCAGCTTCTTGATATGCCACACCTGTCAAGTGGGTGGATTATCTTGGCAAAGGAGAAATGCTCACTAACAGGGATGTAAACAAATTTGTGTACAAAATTTGAGAGAAATAAGCTTTTTGTGTGTATGGAAAATTTCTGGGATCTTTTATTTCAGCTCATGAAACATGGGACCAACGCTTTACATGTTGCGTTTATATTTTTGTTCAGTGTAGATATATAATTATATAGGTAGAATTAAGACAAAGTTGAGACAAGATAGCAGAATTATTAAATGTAAGAGGGGGCAGGTTCATTTCTGGTATTTATACAAAGATCAAATAGTTTTATGTGTCATGTGTAAGGGAGTCTTGAACAGTGCAAACGATAGAATAAATTGTCACATAAATAACCTCATCAGACCTTATATATATATATATATATATATATATATATATATATATATATATATATATATATATATATATATATATACATACACACAGTATCTATAGAAAGTCTACACCCCCTTTCAAAATTTTCTGCCTTGTAGCCTGGAATTAAAATGCATTCAAATTGTTTTTTTTATTTTTTTCATTTATCTACACATCCTACCCCACAACTTCCAAGTGAAAAAAATATTCTAGAAATTTGTAGAAAATTAATTAAAAATAAAAATTGAAATAGCTTGGTTGGATAAGTGTCCACCCACCTTGTAACAGCAATCCTAAATTAGCTCAGGTGTAACCATTCACCTTCAAAATCACACACCAAGTTAAGTTGCCTACCACCTCTGTTAAATTGTAGTGATTCACATGATTTCAGGATAAATTCAGCAGTTCCTGTAGGTTCCCTCTGCTGGGTAATGCATTTCAAATCAAAGACTCAACCATGAGCACCAAGGCACTTACAAAAGAACTCTGGGACAAAGTTGCTGAAAGGCACAGATCAGGGATGGGTATAAAAAAATATCAAAAGCCTTGAATATCCCTTGGAGCATGGTCAAGACGATTATTAAGAAGTGAAAGGTGTATGGCACCACCAAGACCCTGCCTAGATCAGGCTGTCCCTCCAAACTGGATGGCCGAGCAAGAAGGAGACTGATCAGAGAGGCTACCAAGATACCAATGGCAACTTTTCAAGAGCTACAGGCTTTTATGGCCAAGACTGGTCAAAGTGTGCATGTGACAACAATATCTAAGCACTCCACAAATCTGGCCTGTATGGTAGGGTGGCAAGAAGGAAGCCATTACTCAAGAAAGCTCACCTTGAATCCCGTTTGAAGTATGCCTAAAAACACTCAAGAGATTCTGTAGCCATGTGGCAAAAAGTTTTGTGGTCTGACAAAACTAAAATGGAAATTTTTGGCCTAAATGCAAAGCATTCTGTTTGGCACAAACCCAGCACAGCGCATCACCCAAAGAACACCATCTCAACTGTGAAGCATGGTGGTGGCAGCATCATGTTATGGGGATGTTTCTCATCATCAGGGACTGGGGCACCTGTCAGGATAGAAGGGAAAATGAGTGGAGCAAAGTACAGAGAAGTCCTTGAGAAAAACCTGCTGCCCTCTGCAAGAAAGCTGAAACTGGGATGGAAGTTCACCTTTCAGCATGACAGTGACTCAAAGCACACAGCCAAAGCTACACTAGAGTGACTTAGAAACAAAAAGGTAAATATTTCCTTGAGTGGCCCATTCAGAGCCCCGACCTAAATCCAATCGGAAGTTTGTGGCATGACTTGAAGATTGCTGTCCATCAACGCTCCCCAAGGAACTTAACAGAGCTTGAACAGTTTTGTAAAGAAGAATGGTCAAATATTACCAAATCTAGGTGTGCAAAGTTGGTAGGGACCTATCCCAACAGACTCACAGCTGTAATTGCTGCCAAAGGTGCTTCCACCAAGTATTAACTCAGGGGGGGTGGAGACTTATCCAAGTCTGATCTTTCCATTTTTTATTTTTAATATATATTTTTATTCTCAATAAAAACTTTTTTCCCCTTAACAGTGTGAACTATGGTGTGTAGATAAGTGGGAAAAAAATCTTCATTTAAATGCATGAAACTCTGAGGCACTGACACAACAAAATATGAAAAAAACGTCAAGGGGGTGTAGACTTTCTATAGGCACTGTATATATACATATATACATATTCGACCCTATAACATTTTGACTTCAGTGATGGTTAAACAAGTGTGACGCATATTTGATTATTTCTTTTTGACCTGTTTCAATCCTTGTTCGTTTTTCAGGGAATACAAACATACATAGCTGAAAGGACTGTGTTTTAAAATAAGCAGCTTCCATTTAAATGTACTGTAGTTGTTTTATTTTTGTTGACGCTATGCAGCGGTTCACAAATATTGTATGCAACACTCATTCATTACAGATTAGGAGGTAAAGTCGAAAGCCCCTTAAGAGCCGACTCCTTTGCAAGGAGTGTATATCAGGCTTTTGTCTTTGTATATGATTATGTCACCTACAAGCCCTGCTGCTGCCTTCCCCCTTGCATGCTACACTCTTCCCTGTCAGCCTCAAGTCCACCCCGGACTTGCTCACGTGCCGGGGTACCTGCATCCACTTCTGACACCAATTATAGCGAACTCGGTTCCCGCAGGCAGGCACCTCACACAGGGCGAGACAATCCACACACAAGCGGAGGGCGGGTGTGAACCCAGGACTTCTTGCACTCCAGCATAGTGCCGATACCGCTGTACAAAATAGGCGGCTCCTTTGCAAGGAGCATTTGGCAAAGTGGTTTGTAGTGCTCCGGTGTATAGGTGATTTGAGGTGCTCCAACAAAGGACAAACACAAAGTTTACCGGTCAGGTTTCTTTCAATGCCCTTTTCAAACCGGGTTTCAAATAATAAAGCTGGCTCTACCCAGCAATGGGTATTGCCAGCGAAAACTGGACTCAAATAATAAAGCTGGTTCTACCCAGCAATTGGTATTACCAGCTACAAAACAAAGTGGTTGCAGTCCCGAAATAATAAACACAAAAACACGTCTCCAAACTGGGTGCTCTGGTGCAGGTGCGGTGCTTTGAGTGCTGCTGCTCGTGCGCGTTCAGGTCCGGGCTTCTCGCTGCAGCTCCAGCTTCGTATCAGCCATCTGGCAAAACAAAAACAACACTTCTCAATGAACCCACACTTCATTCAAGGTTCCGTCCTTGTCTCCTCCCATTAACCACAACAAAGGAGACGATTACGGCGTCACATCCCCCTAAAGTACCCTAAGCCCCGCCCCCTCCGATAGCTAGTTCAATCACGTCTCCTCCAATTCATGACTGAAACTTCGCTCACCGTACTAGGGCGATGACTCCACGTACCGTAACGCCGCCCTCTTCCTGAATGGCCGGCTCCCGACTGTCCCTGGGATGAACTGCCCAACCATTCAGTAGGAAGCCCGCAGCTCCTGTTGTACAGTGCCCTCACCGGTCAAGAGGGAGATTGTTGATTCGGATTCATTCGCTCTCCGTCACAAGCATATATCGGGCTTATGTCTTTGTATGTGATTACGTCCCCTACCAGCCCTGCTGCTGCCTTCTCCCGTGCACAGTACAATATCAACAATAATCAATCATATATCCAAAATATATAGTTTTTAACTGTATATAATATGGGTTAATATATCAAGTATATATATATATATATATATATATATATATCAAACATGGATATATACCTTGAGGTACCCTGAGGTCAGAAGAAAATAATTATTACATTATTCAAAAGGCACATGAAGTAAAATAACATTCATCGTCACAATAAAATGGAGAACTTACCCAAGAGGAAGCTTCAAAATCAACAATATTACCTTTTTAGATAGCAAAACGGAGTCTGTTGTAATTGAAAGCCATTACCTTCTGCTGGCTTTTTAGAAGCATATGTGCAATTAATTATGCTGTTCACAACCCTGTTTTTAAACATTTTCACAAAACTAACACTCACAGTTAATGCTAATGTTTTTTTGTTAACAGAGAAAAGCCTGGAATTTGCAGGATATGGTGTCTTTATTACCCCCTTGCACCCATGTGTTGTCTTATCCACAGGAGGGAGCTTTTGATGCACATGGGGGTAGTGTCAGGAAAAACACTGGGTATGCCAGTGGTGTCTGATCGGTTGATATTAATCAAAGACTGTAGTTTTTAATGGTTTTAATCTAGCACTTCTCAATTCATAACAAACTGGATCAAATAAATCTATTTTTTGTTAAATTAGATTCTGCACGAATGTCTTTGTGGATTATAGTACAGATTTTTAGCATCATTTCTACAATATGTTCCCACGGGGGTGATCCTTCCTTTGGTTCAATACTTGTAAATAGAGGCTTAATGTGAAATAAATTACTGGAGGAAGCTAACAAGGGAAGGGGGGCTGAGCAGTGCATGGACAAAGTAACAGATGTGACTTTTCTTTTGAGGCAGAATAACGATGCTCTGAATGGCGGTTGTAAAATTCTTCCCCCTGTTTTGCTTCATCGAGGATGGAAAAAGGTGCTTGATGGATGCCAAATCAAGCAGACTTATCACTGGCTTTGAATACAACCTACAAGACAAAAGAAATAGAGAGTTAAGGACATAGGTTGGTGCTTAGCTGTGCTTGCCATTGTATTGACATGAAAGGGGCCTAGGGCTGATGACAGGATGTGCAATTTTTTTTTTTAGCCATTGTCACTGGTGGTATGCAAGGGTTAAGAGCATTGATAAGTAAAGGCCACATGGGATTTAGAAGGCAATTGTGAAAGCCAGAGCTGCACCTGCAAGCTACACTGTCCCTTTTCTAATGACTTCAATACCCTCTTGATAAACAGATTGTTTATTTTTTTTAGATGCACCATAGAAGGGCTAACTTTGATTCCTTAAGCTCTGAAAGCCACTGGAAAGAAGAATAGCACTGCAAAGCAACCTAGACTTCTCATTGCTAAACAAAGGAGCTCCTGATTGCTATTGACATTCAAGTCTCAATCTGTTGTAGTCTCAAGGAATTGAAAATAGCAAAGAAAATAGCAAACCTTAACTATATTGGTGTTCCCCTGAAAAAAATGATGTTGTGATTATTGTCTTTTTACAACAGAAGATGACTTTAAGTGTGTCTATTAAAGAAAACAATGGAAAACAGGGCAGAAACAGCAGACAGAACAGAAAGCGTAAGTAATGCAAAACAGCTGGGTCATTCCACAGCATCTGGCAAACTATTTAGCATCTCTCTGATTTGAAAATGAAATACACCTTCCATAAGGGACCTGTAGCTTTAGTACAGGTTTGTTTTTTTGTTTTTTTTTTTGTTTTTTTTTCAATAGGCTGTTTTATTAATGGTGGAATCCCGCTTCTTTGTTTTGCATTTACATTTTTTTAAATTGGTTGCAATGTAATGTATGTCCTAGCATTACTGAAATGTTTTTGCAGCTCCGTGTAGATGCATGAAATTCTAACATTCCTAAGATGCTTTGTCAGGGGCTGGTTACTTTGTTTTAAGGGGTATAAGCTAAAAAAAAAAAAAAAAAAATAAAAAAATATATATTTAAACAAAGTTTTTTTCTATCCCAAACGAAGCCCGAGACTAGTAACAAAGTTTTTTTTTAAACGCCTTTTGTACATATCGAGCCGATAATATAGAATATATATTATATTTATATGTTATTGAAAAAAGATATGGTTTTGCTTCGGTTCTGATCATTGGGTCAAAAAGAAATGGAGCAAACATTTATATATATATATATATCTATATATATATATAATATAGCCAAATTATATATATATATTATACATTTCTTTCCATAAGGTTAAAGCCTACATATTGCCTAAATACATACACGACATTTTCAATTAAACACAGCTCACAGTTGAACTATAGATTAAAACAAGAAAGAACTATTGAGAAAGTAAATTTAAATCAGAAAATGAAACCAAGGGAATGAAAATCTCCACTGAAGCTGACAAGGACTTGCTTCTTTTAGGTCTAATTTGAATTATGTGTAGTGAAATAATGAGAATATTTTGCAGTCCTATGTAAAGACATTCTTTTTCAAGAGTTTCTGCATAATGAGACTCCAGAGTCATGGGTGGGCATGGATATGCTGCTGGAACAAAGCTCTGCCTTAATGCTGGCCTTTCATCTTTCACCTCTTTAAAGCTGGTCTCCAGACCAAAGTGAGCAGAAGTCAATCTGATTAGCTGGATCTTCAGTCCTTCTATGGAATGAGTTCAGGTGGCTTTCACAGTGCTTAACTGTTGTTACGGCAAAACAATTACACTGGGAAGGGGGGGGGGGGGGGGGGGGGTATTTCTGTTTTCCTTTAAAATAGGTCATTATTCAAAGAAGAAAAAACAGCACCTGAATTTCACTCTCTTTCCTTGGTTAAGGGTTAAGATATGTTTGAGAAAAAAGTCAGTTCAGCTGATCAGAGAAGTAAACTTGGCAGAAATTCTGGAGAAAAAAAAAAACATAAATCGATTAAAGGCTGCTTACGTTCATTTAATCTATCTTACTGTGAACATTTTGGAGTGTTGAAAGTGTCAGGTGTCAAAATATTAAATACACAAGGGTAAGTTCAATTGAAATTTCCATTGTCAGACCATGGAGTTACAATAGCGTAGTGATTTCCAGGTGTCTCCAATTGGTTTGGATGAGTAATGTGTGAGTGACATGATATACCCTGCTCAGCAGTTGCTTGTTATTGAAGCTGACACCCTGGGATCCTTCAAGAAGCTGCGTGATGAGATTCTGGGATCAATAAGCTACTAATAACCAAACAAGCAAGATGGGCCTAATGGCTTCCTCTCGTTTGTAAACTTTCTTATGTTCTTATGTTCATCACAATGGTTTTGTCTGTTGTTGTTTTTGTTTTTTTCACTTGGAACAAGAAAAGAGTTTTGTAAAATGAAAAGACACTTTTAAGTTTTTTTTTGTTTTGTTTTTTCCCACACAGAATTCCCTTATACAGTACCCAATGCTATTATAAACTGGGTTAAACACAGGTCAAGAAAACTAAAGGTTTGTTAACAATGATTTGATGAATGATGATACCAGCCTTCCCCCATACAGAAAACATTGATGACAAAGAAACATTTTGAAGATAACACTGAATAGTCTTTAAATCAGCAGTAATTCTTAACATGCAGTCATGCACAGGTGCCTGATTAGGTGGGTTAGTACTCTAGCCTGGGTTCATATCTGGGTCATGATGCAAACGACACATATTTAGCTGCCTCATCTTGGTCCTCTTGTTAAGGGCTAATACATTTTTTCTTTTTATTTACTACATTTTTAATATATTGGGATTTTTTAAAGACTAACTGGAGTAAAACATGTTTCATTGAACCCTGATACCATTTGGCCTTGAATGTTGCTGGGAGAACACAAAGGATCAGTTCTGATGAGCAAACCTTATACTGTACAACAGTGAGATATATGTGTTTTATAAGCTGGTGTCTGAAATCAAAACAAAGAGTTGTGTATGGGGTACAGGTTGATCTATTCATAAATATGTTGAATTATAATGTTTTTCCTGACTGGGTACAATGTTTTCAGGTAATGAGGAATGGTAAACATGCACTATTATACTCTAAAACCATTATTAAATACAATATTGATTAAATATAATCCCTCACCATGTGAAACAAAGAAGGCTTTGTGTGAGGTGAATTGCAATAGTTGTATGCATTGCAATTCAAAAATAATATGTACAGCCATTGAGAGACATAGATTAAAATCTTTGATTTTAGATCTTTAATGATCTTTTGTAAGATCATTAAAGATAAATTGGTTTTAAACTGTATAGAAAGCCTTGTAAAAATCCAGAAAAAGAATAAAGCTTTATTCCAATACCAACTCAGAATAATCCAAGATATCTAATACCAATCTAATATTATCTACAATATGCCTATTATTCATAAAAACCAATTGTGTTTCATCTATTATTGTATTAACAGCTATTTTTTATTCTTTTTGCAAATATCAAAGCTATAATTTTATAATCGTTGTTGAGAAGACTTGTAGGTTTCCAATTATCAAGTAAAAGAACATCTTTTTGGGGTTTGGGTATTAAGGTAATTAATCCCTGATTCAAGGTTTGTGGCAAAGATTCTATATTTATACTTTATAAATATACCTTATACGGGAAAGTGGATAATTGCTTCATAAACATTTTATAAAATTCAGCTGTAATAGCATCATTTCCTGGAGATGTATTATTCTTTACACTTGCAATGGAGTCTACAACTTCTTGCGTAATAATGGGACTGTCGCAGACTTTTTTTTTCATCTGTATTAAT
>NC_054535.1:85458784-85528784 GCF_017654505.1 Polyodon spathula
ACACCGAGATAAAGGCAGTGAAGCATTAACCAGTACAAATATAAAAAATGAATGTCTTTATTTTATAATATTTTTGTTTCAATGCCCTTCATAATGTGACAAAGCCCTGCTGGTACAACATCAGGCCATTTATGGCTAGTTAATTCTATTATTATGATTCACAGTAGGAATTTAAACCACTTAAGGTTCTTCTATGTTATGCAGACTCTGTATTCATTAAAAAGTTAAATGTGCCGATTAACGAAGACTTCTTTCTACTCCAGTGAATAACATGCAGAATGAAGGTGGAGGACTAAAAAGAGGCAAGTGTCTCAGTGATATTTCATGGCATCCCATTAGTTTTTTGAGACAGTGTGATCTCTGCTTCAGTAAGAACTGCAAATATAATGTAATCTTAGCCTTTGCATATGTCATGTTCTGTGCATTAAGTACAGTGAGCAGTCTCGGCCTACGAATCAGCTTTGTCACCACACAATTTATTTTTGCTTATCAGTACGCTGTTTGCTTCATATTTGAATGAATTTTGACTGAGTCTTCCTCAGGAAATGTAAACCTCCCACACTGTTTGAGTCCATACCGTTTTTTTTAGCTGGATTCATCAAATCAGTGCTGTCAACCCTAATCCTCAGACCTCGAGTACCTTAAACATTTTCAGGGTCTCATTTCAACAAATTCCTTAATTTTTTTATTTATTTAATCTGAATTGCAGTCTCAAGGAGGTACACTGTAGCCACACTGTTCAGAGATAGTATGTGTGTCGTATGCGTACTGGAAAACAATGCAGTGACAAAATAGAAATGCTTAAAAAAATGTCAGAGAATTGTGATAAAACATTAAAGAACTGTGAGATTTTACATGGTTAACTGTTACTGTTAGATGTGAAACCTGTCTCTCTCTTCACATGTTGCCCAATATGCCCGTTATGATTATAATAACCCCATGACTGATGACTTTGGATTATTTGGATTACCTTGTGAGCTGTGATAGAGAAACGATATTCAATTATAAAATTCAATGATAACCTTCTCAGAGGTTTCTAATGGATTATCTTTATATCTTCAACTCTCTTTCACTGTTATCTCATGTAAATGGGTCCCCCACCCCCACTTCTGTTGCCGGGTAACCAATTTTGAGGTTCCTATAATAATACTATTGGTTGTATTAAAATGAACTAAATTTACCATACTTTTTTGTTTTGTTTTAGATAGTGATTTTTTATGTATTTATTTTTTTATGTTTATTCAGTCATAACATGTACAATAACATTATTAATAAATGTTAATATATGACTAAGATTTTTATAGTAGTCAAAGCCACTTGATTTCAGAAAATGGAATAATTTGCTATGTGAACACTTAGAAGCCATTTATTTTCAATACTATACTGAAGATGGTCTTTCACTTTATGATTGCATTGCACATACATTTAAAGTCATTTATTTTTCTACAACACATTTTTTCCACAGCATAAAGCATTTACAGATGCATACATTTTCTGCATTTGTGATTTAATAGTGTGTGTAGGAATGGTAAATTTAACCATAATTAAATAAGTATTTGTCTTCCATGTTCTCTAACTTGCTATACAAGACATTAACCTCAAGTTCTGGATTTTGGATATTCATGATTTTATCCAGACCGCATAACCAAACTTAAGAGACAAACTTTGTCTGAAACAAATGGTTTCTACTCTTCATATATATTTTAATTTGCTTGGTTACAAACTACATTAAACTGTGACAATTGTCTGGCTTTGGATACTTTTTACGCATTATAAACAAAAAAGATTACAGCTGTTTATAGTTTGAAAGCACCCAACAAAACTATACATTGCTGGTACATTAGTTATCAGAGAAACATCATCTCTTGCCAATTAACAGTCCACAAATGGCCCTTGAAACTATGATGTCTTTGTCACTTTCCTAGTACATTTGCTTACTGTTGACAGAAACAATATGGGCATTATTCTTGAAAGAACGTAAGGGGAAGGCACTGGTTACAGACACGTGAAAATGAGATGTTGGCAACAAGCAATGGGAGACAGTATCGTTTTTTATTTCTTGTTGATGCTCCTGTACAGAGGGGTGCAATTCTCACATTCATCTTCTAGGCTCTTATTGTCTTTGCTTCCTGCTGCAAATCAGCTAGTGATGGGATGGCTGGTCCTTGGAATCCCATCAGAATGATGAAATAGGGAACACTATAGTACAGTACCAGCCTGAACAATGAATATACTACAGAAGGAATGAAGTAAGTAGTGTACAGGGTTTGAGTAAAACAACCCCAGAGGTGCAACAGTCAGCTCTTCAACTACTAATATGCATAGTGTTTTTTTGTTTTTGTTTTGTTTTGTTTTCCCTGAGTGGAACCTCTGATTATACTGAAAAATGAATCATGATCCCATGACATTACAAAGCCACATTTCACAACGGTGAATTTAAATAAACACTTAGCTTAAGATAAAGGATTTTTCTAAGATTTTCTTATAATAAAAATGTTGTAGCTTTTCAATTAACCTTTCTCTAAAGACTTTTCACATTAAGAAAATCATTCCTTTTTTCAATATTTTTTTTATTCCTTCGTATGCACATTTTGTATACACATACCCAGAATAATGAAAATCATGATTCAATGTGAAAGATTTACCATCTTAACATTTTAATATGCAACAAGTTATTTAAGACATATTTTGAGATTATAAGTGAAAAAAAGTGATTGATATAGATCACAGTAATTTTAACGATCCTTTTGTTCTGAAAACCAAATCAAGTTAGTTTTTTTTTACTATAAACTAAGTGCTGAAATGCATCATCAAGTTGCAGTGCAATCTTTTGTTTTAATTAGACCATTCCTTTGGTAATTCTGTCCATTTGACATTTACTTACAGTAATATGAATGAAAGTGTTAGAAACATCTTTACTTAACATGTGTAAATTAAGAGATCTTGCGCTGTTTTATCGCTTCCTCAACCATTTACATTTCTCTGCAGAAACTCGACACTTTCGATGAGTCTGACAGTGGAGGAGTTTCCATGTGCAGTTATTTACATGTGAAGTGGCGATGCGTGGGCACGTTTCAGAGAACAGCTCAAGAGGATCAAGTTTGTGGCCGAAAATAACGGCTACAGAGAGGGATAGGGTAAATGTAATTTACTTGTGAGCATGATGTAAAACACAGATAATACACACCCATTTTCCAATGCAAATCCACATTTCAGTGAAAATGTCCACTGCTGCCAATCCAGACAGCCTTGGGAGTATTCGTGGAAGGTGTCTGGCACAGATCTCTATAATCCTATGTGTCGCCGATTTTCAGCCATGGTGATCTGGGTTGGACAGTTTCATTATATATTTTGGGTTAATTATTTTCTTTTTTTTAAATTAAAAAGTCACGTGATAAATTAATTGAAATATTATTCACTACTAATGACATGCCACCCCACCAATGGACATTTGAAAAACAATTTGGGCAAGAGCAGTAAAATACAAAAACAACCAGGCAAGAGGCATTCATCACAGCTTTATTACTGGAGCTTAACACTGTGCTGTAAAGTTTCACTCAAGCAAGAGCTCACCTGCCAACCATGGATTTCCAGGTGATATTCTCTCCTGTACCTGTTCTCCGTGCATGGAAACCACATTTTCCTGAGCTGTCTGCAAAAACAGCACAAGAGTGCTATGCATGGCTAATTTGCATATCGCCCTCCTCCTTTCCCCTTCATTTGCATGACGTCTGGTGAAAAGAGGGTCTTCGAGTAAAATAAACTGAGCCAATGGAAACTCAAAATGTACATGGTCATTTTTCATTTGGCTCGAGCACAATGTCTCGAGAAAAATTAGAACACACGTGGAAACTCTCCCAGTGATAATGTTATGATTTTGTCACCTGTTTCAGCTTGTAGAATTAACAGATGCAGTAGATTTAAATCATTGCATTGTGCACTTCAAAGCACAGCAATACTGTTATTAAATCCCAGAAAGAGTCTGTCCTTTGTTTATGGGTAGTTGGTTTCTGAACATCAAAGCACTCTGTATGTTTTTGTTATGTGAGCCAAGTGCATACTGTTACCAAAGTATTTGGTAGCCCACGAAAGCAAATGGTAATCTCTTATATTTGATGTTGTCTTGGCTTCTGTTTTAATTTATTACAGGTATGACAACAGTCCAGTAGGACAAGCGTTACAAATTCAATCTGGATACAGCTGCATTTTACACTGGCAACTTAAATCGACCGAACCCATAAAATGATACACAAAATACCTTAAAAGTGTATTAGGGGTGGTAATGTTAACTGAGGGAAGTCCAGAAGGTCACTAAGGCAGTGTTCTACTAGAAAATTCTTCGATTTATCATCAGTCCGTATGGCTTCTCTGCTGGTGACTCAACCAGATATGATTCCAAATGGGTTGAACAGAATGGGCTCTGAAGGAACTTTTAACTTACACTTATTATACAGAGGAGGCAGACATATTTTTCATATTATCATAATCTTGGGGTATATGGAGCCTGTTTATCTGCCTGTATGACTGTCATTTTAGAGTTTTGTATATATACAGCTTCTCCCTTTGGATTTGGATATTGATATCAGAGAAAGGGTTAAAACACGGTTAGAGTTAAGAAAAAAAAAAACTCCCCCAAATCACTGAATATAAAATAGAAATATGAAGCTTTTAGAACATAACAGCTCAATACATTTTTGTTATTATTTTATTTCAAATATTTTACTCAGACAATCTCTTTGACATGATGCAATCTGGTGTCTTTAGATGAAAAACATTTTTTGGTTGCCCTGAAATAAAATAAAATATGCAAACATACAAGCCTGTTGACTTTGTCATGAACATCTATATACTTTATGCTGGGCAGAATTTCTTTTAACATTTGCTCTATAATGCTTCAAAGCAGATGTTTATGGGAAAAGGGGGGAAGGAAGCGGCAACTGTGCAACATGATGTTAATAACAGACTGAAATTAATCCTAACATGTCTCCTAAAAGTCGATTTTATATACCACTGCTGAAGAAAAAAGCTCAGACTTTCATGATCACAGGCCCCAGCAGTTAACCTTTACTGAAGTAATTTAAACCTCAAATTACCACACAGTGCCTTTAGACAGTTAGCCTTCTGCAAAGGGAAAAATGAATGTGTTTTTAATCAACTAAATCATGGTGTGGACTCCCAAACAAACAGTAAATAGGGATCAAATGACTAAAAACCAAATTTTCTCAAATCTAAAATGAGGACTGTGAGACTTAATGATACAATTATCTGTTATAACCTATACTTTAATGCTTCTAGACAGTTTTCTAAAAATGAATCACTTACAGGGTTTTAGATTACTTTGACGTTATACATCATTTACCTATTAAGTTACACTGATTCACTTTCTATTTGTGGATGTAACCTGGGTTTAATTACTTTTCATTGCTATATTTTATAGTACCGTATTTTTCATCTCAGCTCTACAGTTATTAATATATCTTGATAGAATTACTAAAATAAGGAATTAAATATTTTGTTACCTATTACATTGCATGCCTTTTTATGTTGCAGCCATTATTTATTGTTCAGTGCGCTTCTTTGTCAGACAGTCTGGTGAGAATTTATACCTTCTAACCCCATCTCTTTGAAGGTCTACCATCACCAAACCTGCACCAGTTACCATATCCAATTGAGATGACACGTACATATTCTCAATAGGGAACTTTATCTAATATTCCTATGCCACCCCAGATCCATATGTCTATTTATGTATATTTCTAGAGTCTGACTCTGAAGGAGCAACAATCTATTTAAGCATGTATTATTTATACTTACATGTAAGTGGTTATGTTTGTTTATTTTGTTTTTTTCAGTAGGGATAACACATTAGCAGCCCTATTACTATTTAATAAAGTAGAAAATATTGTTGTCACATAATTAAAGTGCAGCTCATAGTTTTCTGATATTATTTTTTGTGTATGTACAAAGTGTTGTTATAAAACTTAAATTAAGATTACTTCCTAACCCTGTTATATACCTATCTCCCACTACAGTGTCATTCCACTGAGAAAACAAGAGTGCTGCCAAGGCGTGAAGCATTACCCAACCTAATCCTGAAATGTATTGGCTGCAAAGGGGTCTGCACAGTTATTGAGACTGCATGATGCATCGTCTGCACTTAACAGTATTAAATGGATGCAGGGATAAATAAATTGGAGGTGAAAATGCAGCTGGTACTTTGAATTCAAAGCATGTTATACATCGCTGGTGTTTTGATTTCATAAGAAAACCAGCCGAAGGATGCGCTGCTAGCCACTCTGCTCATTAGCGCTGATGGTACGAAGGATTGTTTTTACAAAAACAATGACTATCTTAAATGCTGTTTCCTTGGAGTGCAGTATACCGTGAGCTATTTGCGCTATGGATTTAATTACGGTCTGGGTCTATTGACTGGTTTAGATGACCACTGAGATGAACTTTGCTGTAATTCTGTTTGCTCTTGGTGGGTCTAGCCTGACAGGTTGAAGAATTGCAGGAGGAGACTAAGATAAGGGTATGCTCTTCCTAATCACTCAGCAGGGAGTTTTCAAGAGACAGCAATGTAAAGTTTCTTGTTTCTTTGACAATACTAAGTCTGGTCAGAGTTTTTAAGCTGTTACAGGCTAGCTAGGTTTCTAGTTTTGAGTTCTAATTTGCCTGTTGTGTAAAAGTATAGGACAAGCAACACAGCTTGTTCAAATATGCATGTTCCCTCCTAACTTACCCAAACCAGTTTCAGTGTGCATTCCATTAATGTACTCAACATTGATCTAATGCTAATGCAATTGCTTTAACAGGAGCATGCCTTAGGAAATATCAATTTAAGTGCCAGTCTCTAATATAAATATTCCAGCAGCTCAGAAAATATGCAATCCTCAAACTGGGCTCCACAAGGGTGTGGGAGCAGGAACAGCAACCTACTTTTAAAAAATGGGAACATGTAACTATATGTATAGCTTAACCAACTGGAGCAGTTCTTCACTAAAGTGTTTTTAAAGCATACAAAAGCGCATTCATGTACCTGCTGTATTGTATGACTAGGGAAAGAGGAAGAATTAATAACTACATTTGCACATAAAGCATCCAAAAACATTATTTGTCAAACAGCTAACAAATGATAAGGAACTATTATCAAATGCTATTTAAATTAAGGTTTGAGGTGATATTGGTGCAATATGCTTTATTAATGGCTCATACTATTGTAGCTATCATTGGCCATTCATTCAGCAGCATTACACTGCTAATAAAGATGTGGTAAGGTAAGTAAAATATGTTTGAAAGGGTGCAATAGTGGAAATGATTAATCCATTCAGAATACCATTCTAAAACCAATAACTAAACAACTTTCCTCCAAATGAGCATTTATACTTGGTACAAAATTCAAACAGGTGTTGGATATCAGACAAATGATTGTGAGTTGGTGACATGGAGCAATTCACACCGAATACCTTGTGTAAACACACACACACACACTCACACACATAAACACACACGCACACACACACACAGACACAGACAGACACACACACACACACACACACACACACACACACACACACACACACACACATACAGACACACTAATTAAAGAAATTAAACAAGTTTGTGTTACAATGATGAACAAATTCTTTTGAAAGTATAATAAACCTCAAGATTCAAT
Organism: Polyodon spathula; assembly: GCF_017654505.1. Taxonomy (NCBI): domain Eukaryota; kingdom Metazoa; phylum Chordata; class Actinopteri; order Acipenseriformes; family Polyodontidae; genus Polyodon; species Polyodon spathula. The sequence continues at coordinate 85,466,463 of NC_054535.1, forward strand.
AATGGTGCACTTATTTTTTTCAGCATATTTGATGTACTATTTCTGTAGACGATATCCCTGTAGTCAAGAACTGATAAAAAAAAAAAAAAAAAAAATGAAAGAAAACCCAGACATCGGCATCTGCTGCTAATGTACTGATGTTTTAAAATAGGGCCTGTTTGTTTTAGATTTCCTTCTGAACTGCCTCAGGCTCTAAGTCCCAAAGTGTAATGTAACCTAGATAAAAATAATATTAAAGTAAATAAATCAGAAAATATCTCAAAACAGAGATTCTAAGGGGGCAAGGTTTGGGTAGTTCAGAGAGAAAACTTTCATATAGAACTGGGCATCCGCTGTAACTAGACCAGAGAAAGATACCAATGTAGAGCGATGCCTGTATTTAATCTCATTGTGTTACTATAGAGGGTTAATTTATTTGTGATTCCCCAGCTACAAAATAAACTCTATAGAAACAATGTTGTTTCTTCAGGGGTTGGCATTTTGCCAACTTATTTTTAAATGTACTTGTTTGATGTCAAGCAAGAACATGGCGTTTCCGGTACCGGTACAATAAATCAATAAAAATGTAAAGATTTTCGAACTCTAGATTTGCAAGACAGGGCATTATCAGTTTCTTGCGCTTACACAAGGCTTTATCTCTAGTCAATATCCAATGTTTACTGTGTTGCTTTAGAGGTTGATTGATTTAACAGTCTAAGCTATGCTGCATTTGCACATGTTGGAGGAGACCCTTGTTAAGTGCTAAACGATTGTATGCGTCGCCTGGATTCTTCCCCCAACGGCTGGCGCAAGAATTGTTTACTTCATACAAATGTGTTATTCATTAACTAGGACAAGGAGAGGTGTCAAATGCTGAACTGACCAAAAGTAGTTAATCTTTAACCAGACACTTTTTTTTTTTTTTTTAATATCCTTTATCTACCCCAGGAACAAAATATTTGTTTGTTGTTAATTGTATGGTAGTTTGCACTGGAATGTTGCTTGCTTGTGAAACTATTCCACACCTTCTGTAAAGTGTGTGTCTGTGTTTGTGTTACCATGGAAACAGACCCTTAAACTGGAAAAAATAAATCCTGATATTAGTTACATGCATACGTATGAACATGACTAATATGTTTTTCATATTAGACTCCTTCCTGCATCATCACCTCCAGTTTGTAGAGTACCTCTTAATGTCGGCAGCTGCCATATTTATCACTAATTACAACAAGCCCTTTTTCAATTCGAAAAAAAAGAAAAAAAAAGAAAAAAAAACGAGGTTCACACCAGTAACAGAAGAATTTGAACAACGTTTTTAAAAGAGCAAGAAAATGAAAGTGCAAGAAGATAACATCTACTGACATAAACCCCACAACGTAGTATTCGCTTTCAGTGGGAGCAGTGAGAGAATTTTACCAGATACCTGAAAAAAAAGAGTTCTCTCCAAAGCAATGCTAGCAGAGTTGTGCCAACATAATGCAGCATTTTCTATATCAGCATGTCGCAGCTTAAACAAACTAAAGAAACTATCTCAGCCACACAAAAACAGCTTAAGAAAGGTAAGAAACATAGACTATATAAATAGAATAATATATGGGTCAGAATATAGAACCACACAAAAATAAGCCTGTCATTGACGTTGAGCTAGTAATGCTAGAAACTAACAAAAGCATGCTACTAGTCCTAAGGAACTTGTTAGTCCTTATGTAAACTTAACAGTCCTGATGTGTAGTTTCTGAGTCGGAACCAACAACAGCTGTTGGGGGTCCCTAAAATATTAGGCTTAAATTGTATTTTCCTAAAAAACAAACATTTATACTTTTTTTTTTTGTGTGTGTGTGTATTAAAAAAAACAAAAAACAGATACAATAAACACTAATGCTCATTCCCAGATACATTGACTGGGTTTCTGCATCTACCTTTGCCACATTCCGTAACCCCAATAAAGTATGTGTGAACAGCACTGTTGACAGCATACTTCACAAAGCATATCGCTGCCTCAATAAGGGAACTATTTGTAGAACCTTCCAAGATAACCAACAAATATTTAGAAGTTGACTTTCTGGGCTGGATGCTGGGTCCTTGCAATAGCGTGTACACACTCCTGTGACTGTTTAAAATTTCTATAGGTTTTCCCCACATTTAATCCTTTTGCCTCATCCAGGTCACACATCCATTCACAATCAGAATACGGTCGTGCATGCTTTGCAAGTGTGTGATCTGTTGTAAAAAGCACTCTTAGCTTTAAAATCACACAGGTGTTTATGGTGTGTAGTAATTGTTACACTTTTGATGTGCCTTGTTTGGCAGTCTTTGCTTTTATCAATTTCACAGTTATAATGATTACTTGATTTTTCATGTGCTTAAACAGCTGTATAAATAAAACAACCCGGAACACTGGGCTCAGAGTATGAAAATGATACACATAATACAACTAAGTTGATAAAATAATAAGATAAAATAATATTGCTGAAAAACGGACAGAACTGACTTGATTTGCCCATATATATATATATTATATATATATATATATATATATATATATATATAATTTTATTTTATCAGAACCATATTTTTAACATTCTTTTTAATATAGTAATGCCTTATTTCTACTTGGCAGGAAAGTAACATTATTTTCACAAGTAGAAAAATTGCAAAGGTCTTGAATTGTTGTAGCCCTTAATACACAAGCCAGGGAAAAACTAAGGGCTTTCCTGTCAAAATTTACTCAGTGGTTTACTCATCCTATACCTATGCCAACTGAAATTTGCCCTGGGGCCACCTTGAATTTTGTCCTAAATCCAAGATGGCCACCAAAATAAAAAATGGCCAACTTAATCCCTGAAATTGGATTTCTGCAAAATTTGTTTTCTATGTCTAATGTGTGTTTTTCTGGTTTCAGAAAGTCAATCTTGTACACTAGAATGCTCTTCAGCTTAGAAAAATAAAATACAAATGAAATTTCAGTTTGGGTTCTCAATTTTAGCATAGTGGTTACATGTTCAAGAACTTTACACACCATTAATGTGTTCCACATAAGTCCAGTGATAGTCATAAACTAATATCCAAGTGAACTAGATTGCAGCTATCAGAACAGGTTAGACTCTCATTTTTCCGAACGTCACTTTCACTTCTGCTAGATAATTAGTTTCTGTGTTCACTCCATGGCTACAGCTCTGCTTCCTCTTCTTCCTGTATAATTATAAATCTAGTTTGACTGGATGATGTACATTTGTAAAAGTTTAATAACAAATAGATGACTATGATATTCAAACCTGCATGTACCTGGAATTTTCTTAATCTTGCAGCTGGTCACTGAAAGGCTTTGTGAAAACTGAGGACAAGTGAACCATATATGCCGGATACTCTTCACAGTTTCTTCCCATCCTCTGTTTTCAGTGTGTGGGTACGTAATGTCTCTGTTAAGACAATAATACCAGTTTAAAGCTTGCAAGTTGCTCCTCTTGAGGTGTTTGTCAGTACTACTCTCATCTGGCAGGAGACTAGAGCTAGATTTAACCTTCTCTTTCTCATACACCCTGATTCTTGTGCTAACAAATGCCTCATTTTCAGTTCCAGGATACAAGCAAGTTCGTAAAAAAAAGTATTAGCCTCCGTGACGTCTTCAACTGAGGTGAGTGAAATGCCAAGAGTGGAGAGGAGATTACAATACCACATCTTTTCCATCTTTTTCATCTTTTTCAGTGGTCTGACTTTAGCAATGCTAAATGGAAATGAAGTCATATCACAACCCGGCAAATCTGGCAAATCTTGTCATCAAATCGGCTATGTATAGCTCAATTCTCTGTAGGTTTGCATACACAATAAACGTAGGTCAGGAGAACCAAGACATTTATCGCTTGCTCTTATCATCACAGGGTCCTTCAATTTAGATGCTTGAAGAACAAGTCTGGTGTCAGCTTCATGGTGATTGCTGGAATGTAGTTTCTCAATACCAGACAGCGATATTAACCAGGTAGCCCCCTGTTCAGTCACTATCAATGGAATATTCAGTTTGCATCTCACAGCATCATCTTTGTAATAATTGACCAAAAATCTGATCAACGGTCTTGTTTTCTGCATTTGGTAGGATGGGGTCCCAATCTTTTCCCTTTGGCATACTCTGTGCAGAGCTTGTGATGTGATTTCTTCTTCCAGGTGTGTCACGACGAAGTTGAGTGAGCTCTTTCATTGTGGTTGTACTATATGAGTCAAATATGACTCTTAACCGGAGAGGTTCTGCGTGACTTGGCGGCAAACAAAAGTTTAACAGAGTAGCTGCATTTTCTCCCCAAGTGTTCTGTGCAAGAACAGATTTGACAGCAGGCTTTCCATAAATTAACCAGTTTCTCCCCTGTAGCAGTTTATCACCAACAGAATCAGACTATTCCATAAAGTAATTCCTTAGTGCTGCTTTTGATCCTTGTCTCGAGTCACTGTCTGGTGTTTACAGAGCCAGTGGAACAGATGTCAAGGGATATGAATGGGCATCTTCTGGTGATGTTGCTTTAAACACAAGCAAACTGAAGGCCTGTCTGACTTCTTTGAGGATGTTCACAGCTTTTGAGTCTTTTTTGACCTTCTCCATCCCAGTCTTGATCTTAAGCTTGGCAATCTTGATCTTGAGCTTATTAATCCGTTTCTCCCTTGTGGCTTTAAGTCTCAGGTCAACAAATTCCTTGTATTTATGTTCTCCAGCTTCTGTTGATGATAACAACCCTGTTATAATGTCATAATCGATTTCCATTCCATTTTTCATGTGGCGAGCATAACCATCCAAGAAAGGGCAAAATACTTGTCAAGCTGAAGAACTAGATTAGTAACCATGTTTTCATGCTGCTTTCGGGACCTGTAGTGGTTTCTTTGTGGACTGATGCTGTCAGGACATTAATTTAGTTTTAATCTTAGCCATGAAATGGTTAGTCTTGATTAAAGTGTCTGTTGTGCTCTCAGTAGTATTGTATCCAATTTGCATTTGGCCATCCCTGACCTTCACTTCTCTGTCTATTGTTGTCACGATGATCAAATCTAGATATATTGTAGAAAAAGACTCTCCTGATAAGGATCCACCAAACCCATTTTGGACCAGATCATCCCATGCTGGTTTGTTATTCGGTTTCACATCCTGAAGGTTGACATGTTGAAAAGTAAGGTCTTGGCATAATTGGTGTGGTCAAATGCAAGTCATTTTGGAAGTAAGGTACATTCCACTGCTAAGTGTCTCTTGATACATTTTTCTCTGACTGAACATATGAGACATAGCATCGATGACACGTCCTTGAGATACTCTACAATTATCTTGTATTGTGTTCCACTTGCTGATGTCAACAAAGTACAGATTGTTTCAAACTCAGGCATATTTACCAATAACTGAAGACTCCCTGGACAGGGATGATGTCTGAGGTTTGCAATTGCTTCTTTTGTCTCCAGACCCAAGTTGTCACTGATATTGTTCACTTTCATTGAGTAACTGAGTTGGGCTTAAAATGACTGTTTGTGCAGACGAACACTTCGGTAGTAAAGAGGTCCCTCAATCTCTTGAGCAGCAGAACCTTCTGTGGCATCCACCCACCACTTGTTGAAACCCAGATATCCATATTTTTTAAGATTCACCAGTATGGTGTGGAAGCCACTCATGAGATGTATAATTTTGTCATATTTGCTTGCTGGATCCAGGAAATAATCAACATCTTGGAGATGATGGTCTCATCTGCATGGACTCAGCTCGAGGTCATTCACAATCTTCATTATCATATCCATATACCACTTGATCACATTGTCATTTGGAGGTAGAGGTACTATGGGAAGCTAATCCAGCTTGTATTTTGTTGTCATGCAATCAGTCTTTCATGAATGTTGTTCAAAACCCAACAGGTTCCAACTCATTCTTGTCTACTTCTGAGAGACATTCGTCTAGGCATGCATCTCCAGCGGCACCCACCAAAACCCAGGTTGTGTTCCGTTTTAGTGCATCATCTAAGAATGGTGAGTTAAAGAAGTCATCATTAAACTCTGGGAATAGTGGAAGTGGGATATTTTTCCTGGAAATTTTATAGGATCCATAATCAAGTTGTTCCTGGTCAGAAATATCAGACAGTTCAGGTTTTTGCTCAAGTGTTGGTGGAATCAATTGGATACCAGGCCTGGAAAATAGTTCCAGTTGTGTGTTGAGTAGCATGTGCACTGGTCAGTGTCTATTGTTTTCCATCAGAGTTATCAAAGGTAACATGGACACTCCAACCTTTGATGAAGCCTGGAGGAACATCAGTGTATGATATTCCCAGTCCATAGCAGTAAAGCAGGATAGTTGCCTCTTCACTGATGTTTGACACTCTAAGCTCAAATAGAGTGGTATAGCTGGTCTGCCAGAAATCCAATTTAAGGGATTAAATTAACTCTCAAGGGATTTTACAACATGTAACAAAAAATGAGCAAACAAAGCAAAACAATGCAGATTTTCAGACTGTGTGTCAAATTACATTATATATTTATACATACAGGGTCACAAGCCATGAAAAATCACTGAGACACTTGCCTCTTTTTAGTCTTCCACCTTCATTCTGCATGTTATTCACTGGAGTAGAAAGAAGTCTTAGTTAATCGGCACATTTAACTTTTTAACAAATACAGAGTCGGCATAAAACAGGATTAGTTTATTCTTGATCTTTTACAACACAGCTACTCTTGTCTTTATACGTCTGTAGAACTAGCCAGCAAGTAATGCCTGAAATGTCTGATTTCAGTGTCCATTTATTTCTGTGCCTCATCTCAGATAAAACACACATTGTGCAACTCTTTAAGTATTGTCTCTTTGCCTGACACATGTTAGAGACTAGTTTCAATACTCCACTACAGTCCACAACCTTGGGGTCAAATCTTAAACTCTGTCTGTCTTGTGCTGAACTTCACAAGATGGTGCATAGGCCCTTACTGTGGTCATCTTGGGAATAGAACATTGCAGAAGTATATACACTGGGACCCTGGAGTATATACAATGGGGCCCTGGCTGCAGTTTGTGATGAATGATGTCATGAATCAAAAAGCCATAGAGCATATCAAACACCTGATTACAACTTCCCTTCATTCCTCTGCTTACTGTCTGCAGACATTATATTACAACACAAAATCACCATACAGCTTGGCACAGTTCTGCACAATTAGTAGTGTTTGATCAACAACATCCCTAGATATTTTGGAGGTGGCATAAGGAATAGTGTTAGAAAGGGATTTTCTTGCTTATAATAAACAGATAAATTATTTAACCCAACCCATGCCTCTTAATGCATAACAGAAAACACTGATCTGATTTATTGCACAAACAATGGCAATTCTTACGTCAGATTATCAAACACCACCCACTTGTTCTAGTTGGGTGCAAGTATTTTTGCCACTGCACAAGCAAAACCGCTGCAGTATTTGGTCATCCTTGTGCAGGTGACAGATATTGTTTGTATTTTGTAGTGAGCAAAGTTTTCCAGACATTTTACTAAATAGGCACTAATATTCCTTGGCTTGCGATCACATTTCTGTGACTACACTGGAAGTACTGGAAATACTACAATGTTATATTTTTACAGTACAACTGGTATCTATTCCTGTTATCAAAACCTTAAAATTGTTAGTTCTAAAACAAACAACAACAAAAACAATAAAACAATAAAACTGTTATAAAACAATAAAAGGCATGTATCACATTATCAGATGTTCTTTGAATTGGGCTTAGAAACACAAATTAACGTTTATTAAAGTCACATTTTTTTGGTTTGTTTTTTTGATAACAAAACAGCTCAAATTGTTAATTGATTTAATAATATATTGGGTAATAACCATATCAATTAGAATAAGTAGTAATGTATCTCTAGTTTATAGAAAATCTTGATGAGTTAAATTTGCTGGGACGATAAAAATACAAACAGAAAACAAATGTATTCTGTAAAATTATAAATTGCAATTATTTCAAAAATAAGAAAACGTGGTTCTCTAGGCAAATAAGCAATGCTCTGCATGTTGCCTTATAGAATGTTATCAGGCTGACGCGCTTTTTAATTATATATCCATTTTAGAGGACTTATTTAAAAGCAGTATTAGCAGCCAGACGAAAAGCACTCACAGGAGCTCGGGCGACCCTTTTAACAGTCTATATTATTTTAAATGAGGTTTTGGACATTTTTAGATGTAGCTTTACAGCAGAGTATGTGGCTAGTAGGTCGATGTGCCATAATTTAACCTGTCATTCAAACTTGTTCTTAAATGTCAATATTATATGACGGTTTATCCCATGGTTAATATGTTTGTATTTATACGTAAATAATATTTTATATATCGGTAACTAGTATGAGTTTTCAACAGAAACAACACCACCTCCATAATATAAAACTATGCTTTTTCATTATACTTACTCAGAAAGCTAGAGGAAAATTCTTAGAATGCCACTATCCTAAATAAACTTGCTTTCTGGTCTGATGTCAGTTACGTTTTCCCTGGCGTGGCAGAAGCAATCCTGTGCGTGCGCTTATTCAGCACACAGAATCAGGTGCAACACTGACCGGGGAAGAGATGAAAACGGAAGGACATGAGCTATGTCCAACAGCACACCTGAAATCGTAATAACAACAACTTAACAGGATTTTCTGTTCTGTTCCCTCCCTGAACTGATTGGCTGTGGATCAGAGAGAGGGACGTTTCTAAACTGTGAACAGGCAGAATAAAACACAGTGGAGTCGGGGTTTCCCGTGGACAGCTAACTGAATTGAACACATAACTAAGAAGTAAAAAAGAGTGCCCTGAATTCCGTTTGTAAACACATGCACTGCAATAAGATGTGGGGTTCCCTTTCCAGAATAGGACAGTAGTTAGTAGGTCTGTAGCAGTAAGTGATTTTAAAAACACCGTGATGAGTACGTCTACGTTGTGCTATTATAACCAAAATAAAGAAACAACATGTAAGGGAATCACAATTCCCAACACGTGATTATAATAATAACAAGTGGTAAACTGAAAGTTTGATACTGATGCATACATGGTTTACAGTTTACAGGTGGAGTAAATGTTCAACATGGTCTATACAATGAGCAGCCTATGGAATGGGAAAATTAGTAAATAAATAAATACATAAATAAACTAGAACTGCCAGGTTTTATGGCTTCCAAGCCGCTGTAATAGTACCAGTAGAAGTGAGCTGAGTTCTCAATTTGCCAAGCTTGAAATCAGCAACCACTAGTTCCCCAAAAGATTATTTAGTTGTTTTTTTTTTGTTTTGTTTTTTTTTTTCAAATATGCGTCATGTGACCATTTTGTTTGACGCACAAACATAAGTTTTGGTTTATAAAGCATCACCATTTTGACATATTTGTATTCTACTGTCACCGGGATGATGTCTAAGAAGTTGGTCAAACTGTTTTCAAATAATAGCAGTTTGCTGTTATTAGCAGGTGGGTCAAAGTCTTCATTTGGTCCAGGCCCAATTTGATTTAAATCACCAACACTGTACACAACAGACATTTGCAACACATTCAGCCACTGTAAATAAAAGTAATTTGCAGTTAAAAGATTTCCATACCTTGGAATTGTAATCTACCAGGGGATATACAGAATTAAATGACATTAAAATCTGCTGCACTGTAAGCAAAACATACTGCAGGCTTAACAGTTTGAAATTCACAACCACAAGGATAACAAGCCAGGATCATATTTCCCCAGAAGATTTTGAAAAACTCAATTGTAGTGACGCAGGCATGATCATTTTCAAGTAAACCATTTTTAAACTGAACCAGTTTTAAATGTAAAAAGAAAGTGTAGGTGTGGCAGCCATCTTATTTTTTAAAGCATCATCATTTTGACATATTTGTATTCTGTTGTCACCAAGAATACAAATACCAAGTTTGTAGTCTGTTGTTTAAACAGTTTACTGTCAAGGGTGCATTTCAGTAAAATTTCTGCTAGCCATTTTGATATTCAACTTTATTGCAGCAACTTCTGCTTCGCAAACTTGAAGCGTGTTTAATTGCTATCGATATATTCAAGTTTTACATCAGTCGTTCCACTGGTTCCCAAGAAGAAGATTTTAAAAGGTTTCTAAAAAAAATGCATCAAACAGCCATTTTGGTTTCAGGTCAACACCATTTTTTTAAAAGTCAGTTGTATTGATACAGTGTCAGGGAAGATACTTGTAAAGTTTGGAGTTAGTCAAGTAAACTGTTTGCCAACTGATGCAGTTTTAAATGTAAGAAGAAAATGCAGGTCTGGTGGCCATCTTGATTTACAAAACATCACCATTTTGACATATTTGTATTCCGCTGTCTCCAGTACCAAGTTTGGAGTCTGCTGGTCAGACAGCTTTGAAATAAAAGCAGTTGGCTCTTAGGGGTGCGTTTCAGTAACATTTGTGGCAGCCATTTTACTATTGAATTATATCACAGCAACTTTTGCTTTGCAAGCAGGTTTGGATGGTGATAATAAATGCCAAGTGTCAGATCAATCACTTCAACAGTTCCAAAGAAGACAATTTCGTGAGGTTTCAAGAAGAAATGCGTCATACGGCCATTTCAGTTTAACACCAGTTTCTTAAAAGTCAGTTTGTATTGCTGCAGTGTCAAGGATGATGCTTGTGAAGTATGGAGTTAGTCAAATAAACCATTTGTCAACAGAGGCAGTTTTAAATTTCAGATATAAACGTACACCTGGCAGCCATATTGTTTTATAAAACATAACCATTTTGACATATTTGTATTCCATTGTTACTGGGACAATAACTACCAAGTTTGGAGTTTGTTGGTCAAATGGTATTCAAATAGCAGCAGTTTTTTGTTAGGGGTGTTTCCATAAGATTTGTGGCAAGTGTTAGGTGTTAAGATGTTAAGTGTTAGGTGTTTCGATAAGATTTGTGGCAACCATTTTGACATTAATATTTATCACAGCAACTTCTGCTTCACAAACTTGATTGGTTTGCTTGCTGATGATATATGCCAAGTGTCAGATCAATCGCTTCACCGGTTCCCAAGAAGATTTCGAAAGGCTTTATCGAAAAATGCGTCATGGCGCCAATTGCAGCCAATGTATCCAGCTTGTTACCTGCCAAGTCAGAACCTGATCAGTCACGCAGCTTCAAAGCAGCAACAGTTTAAAATTTTGGGAAGGAAAAAAAAAAAGTAATGTAAAAGGGATTTATCAGAGTGACCTTTGTTATGAGTGTGTGCTGCAGTCACCGTGTATCTTCACTGCATAACACGAGCAAGCAGGGATCCACATCCACACAGAGTGCTCCAGTCCAGAATTTAGCTCCACCTCTTGTGAAGCAGATAGCGAGTGACAGCTGTAGTTTGTAGGCTGGGATAAGCGTAAGAAAGCTTCATCTCCAAATAGGATGACTCGGAGCTTTTGTGTGGAGCACTGGTTTAGCCTGCTGCGAATGTACAGGGTTCGGGACACTACATGGTCAGTGGTTGGAGGCCAGATTATACTCATTCAGTTACCTCAAAGGATTTAAACAACGATCTCTGTGAAAGTGGATTCCTACTGGATTTTGCCGTTTGAAGAACAAAAGTTGGTTTTAAGCTCACGGGGCTTTATGATAAAAAAGGCGTGTGTTCTTCATATATTTTTCACAACGTATATGTATATATTTATTTTTAAACACTCATGTCGTTAAACCGAGAAAACAGTTAAACACTTATTGGAACTGACCAAAGACAACGTCTTAAATGGATTACTAACGGGACGATACAGCAGCTAGTTCTACCCTTGCATGCTGCCTTTTCGGGAGCAGAAGGTATAGTGTTTTTATGTTTTATATTTTTTATTTTTTATTTTATTTATTTATTTTCAATAAAACGAATGTCGTTTTTATTTTTTACGTTGGTTTAAATGTCACTGCGTAGTTTGGCTGGACTTTATTTATTTATGTATATGTTGTTCCGCTGCACTGGACTCATAATTGATAGTATTATTAGGATGTAATATGGATAGGTATGAATAAGGCTACTGGCGGCATGGCTTTCCCTCATGCCCATTATAACAATGACTTAGGGAGTATGCCGTGTGCGGCTTCTCTGCAACCACTATCAATATATAAAAAGTTTTTTTATTTTCCCCACAATAAAATATATTTTTAAAAAAATATGTTTTTTTTTTTTTTTCAGAAATAAATTCATAAACAGCCACCGATATCTTGGTAATCAAACCTATGTATTTAGGTTCCATTGTCTGTTGTTCTGAGAAAAAAAAAAAAAACAGAAAAAAAAAACAAACAAACATGCAGTATATTTTCAAAAAGCAGACATGTGAACTGCAAAGTAAATGCGTAATTTAAAGTGCTGACACAGATTCAAGAGGCTGACTTGGAGTACTGAAATAGAACAGGGCATGTTTTATTGAATAGTGCCTACAACACAGAACTAGCACAGTAGCCGACTCTACGGTATTTTAAATATTAAAAACAACTGTGCGATGTAACTTGAACATAAAGAAACACCTTCACAGAGTAGTTGTTTGTTTTTGTTGCCCAGATTTTCAATTTAACTTCAGTGACATACGTCGTCACCTGTTTTCTGAGGATGGTATTTAGAGTGGTCCACCTTTTGTTAGTTGTGCCTTGGATTGTAAATTGTAATGGGCGCTCATTCCCGGGCCGGTACAGTGGAAAGCACATTTCCCCCAAAGTAACCTGCATTGTGTGCACGGGCTGTGAATGGGTACGTGAGATTGAGAGCCCGAGGCTGTTATGTTTTTTTTTGTTCCTCTTCTTCGCGGAGTATACTGTAACTCCTTTCAGAAGTGAAACAATAACTGATGATGTGTTCTAAAGTCAAGCTGCAGCCTTCTTTCTGTTAATATTTTTTTTTATTTTTTTAATACTAACGGAGTACTGTCCTATCACTTTTTGGTCAATTTTATTTATTAGATAAATATGTATTTACTAAACATCTTTCACATCAGTCTATATCTGTTTTTTTTTTTCAACGAAAACTGATAATGTGGTAAACATAGATTACATGTGAGCAGTTAATGTAGGCTGTCAGAAGTTTGAATCTACCAATTCTGTCCTGTAAACGCATTCAGCACAAAATCTAGCGATTGTGTGTAATCTTTTTTTTCCTCCTAATTGGCATCAGATTAGTTGCCTACTTCTTACGTGTAGACGAAATGTGATATTAATACGGACCACGTGATGCCATAGGATAATTTATATGGGGTTTCTGAATAGTAGGGTTGTTCAAGCGTTAGCATTTAATGGGACACGTTGTTGCATACATATGATATAACGATATTAACTTTACGTCAGGGAGGTTATTATTTACTGCCTGCTGCGTAAAGATTTAAATTGGCAATATTGGTAATTTCAACGGGATTTGAGATATGTTCGCAGAAGTGGGTGGAACGGACGAGCTACAATGTCTATGGTCTGTTGAATAGACAAACGGCTGCCCTTCTCGTGACAAAGGAAAGACAATAATTGATGTTGTGTGTCCAAATCTAGTAGGAAATGCTTGTACTGAAAATGGCAAATAGCAGTAACCTAGTTTCTATGCCTGTTTGTAAAGAAAAGGCCAAATTAGTCCCTTTTGTTATAGCATTAGCAGTTAAGAACAGAAGGTGTAAAATGTAGGAGACCCCCAACCCCGGGGGGTAGAGCACAACTGAGATAGCACACAAGAGTGAATTAAATTGACCTCTCCTAATACAGGAGCCTCTTCGGTAGAATTAAACCGAGCAAACCAAATAAACACATTACACATTGCAAGGCAATGACATTTCAGGAAACTAACTTCTGCACGAAATCTTAATGTAAGAAGTATACAGAACAGGCTACATATTTTTTCTCAGTCAACGTTATGATACAGTGCAGATCAGTAACGCCAAGACGTCTGTTTGTATAGATATATATATATACGATATATTATATCTGAATATATAGATAGATATAGTATATTATATATATATATATATATATATATATATATATATATAGAATATACCTCGGAGGTAAAGGTTCAACATCTTTTAATTTCACATTATGCTGGTCTTTTTAATTTTTTTTTTAATTTTTTTTTATCAAATTGTACATTAGCAGATTTGTTTTTTACTTCAGGTACCGATTAGAAATAGGGATTCTACATACACACACTGCAGTTCGACAACCGTATTTACAAACGCCACTCGTCGCTGTCGTTTGTTGTGCACACACACACACCTTTCATTAGGCTACTGGAGTGAGTGGACTCCCTGTTTCTACAAACCACTGAACTAGTTTATACTTTTGGAAGAAAGTACAGTACGTAATCGATCGAGAGCTCATCAAGCACAGCTATGCTCTTCAAAACCAGCGGAGACACCGTTTTGCTTTTTTTTCTGCTCTGCTAAATACAGTGGCAACTATCTACAGGGACGGTAGATCAAAACATTTGGGCGATCTTTCGACCAGAAGGCTGGTAGGAACGACATTAGTGGTTTGACTGGATTAAAATGACTGGATTAAAAATGTACGCATGTCTAAGGAGTCATATATGCGTCTTCGTCATTTCCTGAGACATTTCCTGTAGGATCAGAACATACAGATGAGACGTTTGGTATCGGTGAAAAAAGAGTTGCGGTCGCACTGTGGCCAAACAAACAATTGTCCCATATTGTTTTATTTAAGTTGGAAAACCAGATTTTTTTTTTCTTACTACAAAATATTATACAACTGTATTTTGATTAAATAAAAAAGTATATTAGCCTATATGTATGCACTATTTACTATTGTTATGAATTATTATTCATCAATATATCAAAATCAACTTGGATAATCACCAGACACACACACACACACACACACACACACACACACACACACACATATATATATATATATATATATATATATATATATATATATATATATATATATATATATATAGATATATATATTTAGCCATGCCATGTTTACCACACGGAAAATGTCTGATAAACAATGCCATCATTAGTTGCGCAGAAATCCACTGAACGCCAGCTGCGGTTGTGTTAGTGTGGTTGTACTACAGACACACACACACACACAGCGCGCATTAACTATCCAAACTGAATTAATAACCGAGCTCGCTGCCCTTGTAACCAAACTGTGTGTATGTTACCTGTGTATGCAAACCGTATTAAGTGCAAAAGGTGAACTCGCAAGTGTATGTAGCCTGTGTATGTAGGGCACATGCACACGTAGTTCACTTTCAAATGATTCGAATTGTAGTTCACTTCAAGTTTGCTTCCATTCGTTTCACACCAGAAAAATTCAAGAAAACTTGAGTTTCTTTTAAAGTAAGTTCAAATTCGCTTGTCCGGTGCACTTGCAGCTTCACCCAGGCCAGAGTTCTGCTGGTTTCACATTGCACTTTCCAAACGCACACCGCTCTCATGCTGATCACGGTGCTCAAGATGGAACCCTTTACTTGATGTGGTTGTGCTGTTGTCCGGGTTATTTTGGTTTATTTAGTCAAATCATTGCCGAAGAAACGTAACATGCCGAAAGAGTGTCGAGTATTTGTCAGAAAATCACTGTTCTTTTGGAGAAAATGAAAAAGATCTACATTGGACATTCAACAACTTCAATTTAGCTGTTATTAATAATAATAATAATAATAATAGCTTGTTGTAAATGTTGTATATTTGAGAGTGTGGTGAGATACAGATGCAACAGGAGATGGATTACTAAAATCAGGTGCAGCAGCGAAAGTGTATATAGTACAATTAAAATAAAGGCAGATGTAATACATATGCTAAATCTTTATTCAATTGTCATTTCATACTTTTCTTTGCTTGTAAATCCTTGTATACCTACACATAGCCAAAATGCGGTTGCAAGTCCACCTTTTGCTCTACCGTTTAAGTACACACACAGTTCAGTTGCAAAAGGCAGCGACAGCCGCACTAGAGAGTTGTGTTATTAATTCAGTTCGGTAACTTAATGGTGTGTGTGTGTGTGTGTAATGATAATGGTGTGTGTAATCAAGTAATGATGTCATCATTTATCAGACATTTTCCTGTGATAAACATGGCTACATATATATAGGTGCCTGATTAGCCAAGTCGATTTTGTAATATTGATGAATAGTAAATAATTTTATTTAATCAAAGTACAGTTGTGTAATATTCTGTTTGTAAGAAAAAAAACAAAAAACATCATAACTGTATTTAGCAGTGCAGAAAATGAAAAACAGCATCTCCGCTGGTTTTGCAGAAAAGAGCCTTGGTTTGATGCGCATCCTGGTGCAATCCCGTGGTTCTCAGAGAATTCACATATTACTCCAAGCAAACCAAACTGCACTTCAATCCGCATTAAAGTGTGTTTGGTGTGTGCGCCTCCTGAGTTATGGCCTTGGTAGACTGTCACTGGGATCTTCATCTGTTAATCATGGAGGCTGATTTCTTATTCGGTTGCCTTAGTTTCAAAGCCACAGATAGTGCTGGGGTGCCTTGGGAGGGGCTGGATATATAGTAGGACAGTGCATTTAGCAGTCGTTTTGACTACAGATTTGCTCTGAAAATAATAAAAGCTTCCAGAATTATCCTGCTTTATTTATTAAAAAAATAAAAAATAAAAATAAAGTACGTCTCTGGAGCTCGTTATGTGAAGTTCCAGCTGATGTTTGCATTAAACAGTGTTGTTTTTTTTTTTTTTTATAAATGTGTTTGTTTTCTTTTTTTTATAAATGTTGTCCAGCTGTTCACTATTTTGCAAAGAAAAGTCTAATAACTGCCAATGAAAACCTAAAATAACCAAGTCTATTCAATAAACACTTTATTTGAACCAAACAGAATTATTACGTATTTAAACTACAATTTTTGTGTGTTGAGGAAATGTAGATTTAGTACACTGTTAATAAGTCAATTGTAAGTCTTTAGATTTTTTTACAGACTTCACTGTGTAGACTTAGATGTTCCCAACTGATTGAAGAATGTGTAAGGTACAAAGTACATTCGTTTAGTGCCTGAAGCCCACTTAAAATGGTTCCTCATGTATTCCTAATGGAGGAGTTTTGCACTTTTAAGTGTCAAAGCAGTTTTTGATCATGAATTCACGGTGCATCTATCCCATAGGCTGCAGTTATCACCCATAACATTTTTAACTAAGTAAAGAAAACACATGTTAGCTAATCCTACATTCTGGTAACCCAAATTACCTTTGATGGCACAAGGAAATGCCTGTTGCCAACATTTCATGTTTATAGTTTGCTACATGACTATTGATATACAGTACATGTTGATATGACACAAGACTTCACCCAATGAAAGTCTACCTGTGGTAATCTCAAAGGGGTTACTTACACAAATTCAGTCATCTTTTATCCTTTGGATGTCTGTAAAACAGTGATTAGGCCCAGGTGTCAGGAAAGGCACATCACTGTGGGAGTGAAAACCACATGCAGTGGTGCTAAACCATGGACGAGATAGCCTCTGCTCAAGTTTGAAACTACTCCATAACATTTTTTTGATAGCCTTTATGTTGATCATGTGACCCCCATGATAAGTTATGATAAAAAAAAAAAAAAAATATCTGCTATGTAAGACATTAGTATAATGGATGAACAATTTGCTATTGAGCTGTGTCTTCAAACTAAGATTTGCAATACTATTTCAAAATGCCCTTGGAGGTGGTCTGTTCCTTGTACATTGCATCTGATAAAGCTGCCTGGGTGAGTGGTTGTGGCAGTGATTTATTGTTAAGACTTGAGACAGAAACTACAAAGAAAATTATAGTTGTATGCTTCTGTCTCACTGATTTTGATGCCATGCTTTGATAAAAAAAAAAATAAACAAAAAAAAAACTCATTTCTGTAATGGATGTGGTTTGTGTCCAGGCCCAAGAGGATTTTAAGGACTCAATGGAGGCTGCGTTGTTGTGGGACTATTAATATTGAACTACAACCCAAATGGGAGATGAACACATCGCTGGTCTGATCTTTAAAGATTGTATACAAATTTTTTGTTACTTAAAAAAAAAAAAAAAAGTGTTGAGTTTTTGTTATTGAATTGATTTTTTTAAACTTTGAGAAAATACCCCTATGATTCTGTATTTTTTCTTTCCATTGTCTGTCTGAATGCAGCTCCAGTTTAGTAGAATAACGCAAGCCCATTCAAGCCTGTCATTGTAAATGCTGCTGGGTTTAAATCCCGAATGAGATGACACACAGGTGCTGTGATCCTTTCCGATATGTGACCTTTTCCAGAAATAATGTTCTGCTACATTCAAAAGGGGAATGCTGGACTTTTCCATGCAGCAGTCTTACACCGTTAATGCTTTTAACTGATGTGATCTTACCAGAGTTCACTAGGATCTCTGTGAAAACATTGCCAGGTGCAGCTAAAAACTTCCCACTCTGAGATTACTGGAAATAAGCATCTTGAATTTCGTTTGTAAAATGCATAGTGTGTCTTTAATTTGACAAGAAAGGACTATTTGAACATTGATAATGGGGGTGGCCAAAGCTGCTTCTCTTGTGCTTGGGAAGATTTATTTATTTTTAATCTGAAAGGTGTTTCCCTTTTAACTCTGATTAAAGGAAATAGAACATGCTGAACAGTGCCCTTTTCAAAGATGAATTTTCAGGGTTGGTTTCCTCTGTTTCACATCTCTTGTCCTCCTTAGATTTTATTTATATGTTTTTTTTTGTTTTTTTTTATATTTTCTTTTTCCCAGGGATAAAATTAAAATATGTATTTCATTCATGAGAAAGAAATACTGTGCAGAAAAAGCTGGACTATTAGTATGAACGAATGTGTGTTACAAATTATCTGACAAGATTTTTCCGTGATGCAAAGTCCGATGCTGCTGAAATAAATAGTCATTTTGTAATGTATTTTCTGCAGAACCATCTACTACATAAAATTAGGCATTGTAGTTGACTCTTGATTTTCATAAAAAAAATTTTTTATCTTTAACCTTTTTTGAAAATAGTATATTGCAAAAACACAGGTTATACTGTACATTATGTGCTGGTTAATTAGCTCATTTGTTTCCATGTAATTTACAGAATAATGTATTCAGTGCAGACAGGCCTGCTACAAGACCCATAGTG
Source organism: Polyodon spathula (assembly GCF_017654505.1). NCBI lineage: Eukaryota > Metazoa > Chordata > Actinopteri > Acipenseriformes > Polyodontidae > Polyodon > Polyodon spathula. Next base: position 85,485,485 of record NC_054535.1, read on the forward strand.
TTTCAGCAGCTTCAAGTTGTTGTTCTAGTATAAAAAGCCTGACTAAAAAAAAAATATTGAACAGCAGTCTGAATGGCCATACAGAATTATTTTCTTCCACATGTGGTGCTAAGATCTTCCCTGAAGCAATTATACTACAAGGACATACATTGTGTTAACACATAGACAGAATATGATATAAAGTTTTAAAATCAGTGGTAAGACTGGTATTAATCTTTTATTAACATGCCTTTGTCAGCAATTGTAGCTTTCATAGTTGTGGTTTATTAGACTGCCCTCTATTGTTTGTTTCAGTTAATGCAGCTCAGTTGTACAATACATCTAAAATATTACCAGTAAAACATGTAAACCAAACAATTCCATGGGCTGACAGTGTCTCTTGTAATTATTCATCTTTATTTTTATTGCCAGTCATCAGTTTTAACATTAAATAATGCATGAGACTTCCCTGTAGGGTTTCAATAATCTGAGGTATGGGACTAGATTCTCTTAAATGTTTAGTGTTTAAACACTTCTTATCTTAAAAAAAAAAACAAGGGGTCAAGTAACTGCTTGAGTTTATTGCTCAGACAGTTACAGCTTACCAGTGTTATGACACGACGACGCTGTCCTGGGGTGTAAAAGTAAACCTGTAAAATGTAAAGCACAACTCTTATTACCTTGTTTTCTGTAGAACCAGGTGTGTCTAAATATCTTGACAAAATTCTCAATAGCATAGCCACATGGAATTCAGCTTTCTACATGCTGTTTCATTAACGGTACAGCTAATGCCACTTAACAAGGAAGTTAAGACACCTGCTAGCAAATGATTGATTATTATTGGTAGCGTACCACCTTGAAGTAAATAAAAAAGCTAACTTGCTGAAACATTAAAAGTGCATCAGAAGGAGTAGTTTCCAGGGGCATTAATTACACACATTCAGTACAGTAACTCGTAAATCTTTGTGTGGCACAAGCACGCATTGTCCACCACAAATAATGCAGCTTCATTTAGGCGGATTGAGCCAAGCAGAAGGCTGTCAAATCCACATTATAAATGATGATGCCGTTTTTCATATGGTAATGGTCGTATGTGAATGAATTCTCCGAACAGAGTTTGTTTAATCTGATCAAAATTGTCACTCACTGGGCGCTGCAGTATGGAATGTGACAGCATTTTGTATTTAAGTGCCATAATTGTGTTCTCCACCCTCATGTGGAGTGCTGGGATCATTAAAGGAACCATAGCATGCTTCACTTGCATTGCCAGTGCTGTAAAATCTATTGTGTGCTATGTTTAATAGCCAAGGGTGCACACAACCGCCCAGAAAAAAACTCTCACAGACAGTGAACTAGTGTGTTCCTTTTTCACAATGGACAATAACTACCATTACTACAGGCAAAATATATTAAACAGTCTGACTGAATATGCACATATCTTACCCAATAATAATAATAATAATAATAATAATAATAATAATAATAATAATAATAATACATATTGCAACTGTAGCAGGATCATTTTGGCAGACAGTGAAAAAGCATTGCATTCTATTGCTGTTTTCCATAGCAGAGTGAAAATAATCTTGCAGATTTGCTCTATTCTTTGAATTTTTTTTTTTATCATCAGCCCTGTAGCACAGAGGTGCCTTTCTGTAATCTCTTGTTGTCAGACTAAAACATACTGTAAAATGTGCATGCAGAGCCAACTGCTTCAAGGTCTCTGGCTCCGTTATCACTCATGTAGGATGTGCTTACATCGGGAGGATAAGATTGTCAGAAGGACCTACAAAATCCCTTCTGACTTTAGCTTTGTGGCACAATTTGGATTGGGAAAACAATGTCTGTGGCTTGAGGTGTCTGTGGCCCTGAATTTCCAAAATTGTATTTGAATACAAATATGATGATGTTTTACATGCCTTTAAAAAATGTTGTTATCTGTTATTAGTGTTCTTATCATTAGTTGTGATATTTAACCCAGTGTTAGCTTCTCATACAGTCAATTGGAGTTCCATTATATTGTCTGTAAGGAATGCAGTCTTCAGTAGCCAACTGCTGCAGTTTGTTGCCTGAAAGAAGAACATGAATCTTGTTTACCTAGCTTGACTAAGTTGTACGTGTACATAAACATGAAAGTACTAAAATGTATTTAACATGGTTTATATATATATATATATATATATATATATATATATATATATATATATATATATATATATATATATATATATATATATATATAATGTGCTGTATATATTACTTATGTATTAGTTAGACCTGTGTTAAGTAAATGTATTTATTTAAGAGCCTTAAAAAATAAAGGTCAAAACCATGTTCCTCAATTCAGAGTCTTCTAGTTTCATGGAACCCCCAAAAAGTAACCTTCCTTGTTTCTACACTTTGGAAGTTAATGAATTTGAGAAAACTGAAATGACCCACAACAGGCTTATTAAACAGCCGGCTTCCAGACATGTGCTTAGCAACAACCTTGGTTAAACCAGCATGGCACCATTTCTGTGAGTGACCTAATATTTTGATTGATTTAGCAAACATTCCTCAACTAGGCTACATTATTTTTGTAGCTCATAAAATGTACCTACCTTTGTGGCTCTACATCTGTTAGGGAAGCACCTGTACATTTTATATTCAGTTGTCTTTCACCTCCTGCTCCTACTGTAGTGTAAATCTTGTTTCTTGGCTACATTATTTTAAATCCTGTTTTGTGAGATACACAAATTAAGTTCCATTTAATGTGTACTGTTTCAGAAACCTTAAGCTACTGTCTATCACCATTATTTACAGCATTGTTGTTTTATTGTGTATTGCAATGCTTTTTTAACAGTCACCAGTAGCAAACATGTGAATCAATTTTTACTCAGGGCAAGCAATATGACTTGATCTGTTGTAGAAAAAGCTATGTTTTTTTAATGATAAAAAGTAAACCAAGCTGAGAGGACTGATGCAATTTTGTTGTATTTGTTGTTATGTATGAATACATCTGTCTGTTGTTACATAAATAAATGAATGGCTGACTCCAGTAGAAGGAATGTTTCCAGTTGTGATTGTGTGCTATCTGGTTCTGGTTCTTTTTCCCATTGAGTTACTGCTGTCACCCCATGTGGCTCCACTAATTGGTTCTGCTGCCTCTGTCCTTTCGCTGAAGAGCTTTTGCGAAGGCATCAGCTTCTGTCACATGGCTTGCATGTAAAAGATGGGACCAGGCAAAGGGCGCATTTCTACAAGACAAAGAATTGACTGTAAGAGTGAGCTATGTGAAGTTTACAAGAATTGATCAAGTGGGGCTGTAGTGCTGCTGTGTTACAGTTTCTGTAGCCTAGATACTCACCCATGTAAAAGTCAGCTCTGCACTTTTCAACTGTAGACTGGAACAATTAATTAGTTTTTTTTTTAAACTTTCTTGAAGGTATATTATGCAGGATTGATATACTGAGTAGTGCAGAATGTACTCATTAGGACTATAAGGAGATTAAACCTTTACATTGTTCATTCTGTCAAGGGGCTTTGTAAAAGGTTGACAAAGCCATGTATGGCAAAACATACCCTGCTATTTCTGCTACACAGTATATTATTTAGAAAATGTACGAAAAGATAATATTGTGTGGTGGGAAAATTACATCCCATGCAATTTATGTACTAACCTCTGAGTTGTTTGTTCATATGTTTGTTTAGCCTGTATGACTTAAAAAGGGATTATACCAATATAATAAGGAGTTTGAATTTTATTTCTATTAAGTTTTAGATTTGAGTTATATAGTCTTTAACAGTCTAGACATTTCTCTTCCCCTTTTAGCCTCCACCTGCATCTTGTTATTACTAAGTGAAGGGGGCCTAAGGTAAACCAGAAATGTCCATATATAGTCGTGCTTTAAAGTAACCCGCAAGAAGCCTACGTGACAAGACAGAGATTGTCATGGTGCCAGGAGGAACAAGATCTGCTCGCAAAAGCGATAATAAGTTAATTATAAGTAGTTACGATATTAGTTATATGATGTGTTGTTATTGTATAATTTGATAGGCCACTTTGATGTTATTACTGCTATGACTGTTTAAGCTTTCCATGCTCAGGTTTAAGAGATTTAGGTATAATACAATAATAATGTGTTATTATCAATAGTTGTTTGTGAACATACTTCCTCTGTCTCGTTGAAGAACCGACATTTCCCTTCTAAGGAATGGAAAGGTACTGACATTTAGCTAGAAAGAGGAAGTTCTATCTCTTAGCAACCGCAAGCTGCTTCCGTGGCACTTCACAAGAAATGTCACCGACTTACTTTTCATTTTAGGGGGGGTTTGCAATTTAAATAAGTTGTTATGCTTGGTCTCATCTTAATCTTCCAAGTTGTTGCTATCCGTGAATATTAAGTTGAGCTTCTGTGATTGGCTCGTAATAACTGTAGGTTATAAGGTATATATTGTTGTGACAGGCTGGCGAGTGGATAGAGGCCCAGAGACAACGCCTTTATTATAAACAAACACAAAATGAAAAGGCACAAGGGCGAAAATAAAGATGTTTAAACACAAATAACCAAACACGAAAACTTACAAAAATAAAGATTTCCAGGCTGGGCAATGCCTTCACTGGATTTAGAAAAACCACAAAACCAGCAAACCAAAAAACACCAACCTGCTTCCTCAGCTCCCTCCGCTTAATGGGAAGCAGAGGCCTTCTTTTATGTCAGGTGGCTGGGCGCTGATTGATCATTAATTAAGCTAATTAACTAATCAACCCCAGCCACCTGAACACAATAAACCCAGGCAGGTAGGAGAACCCCATCCCTGCCAATTTATAAAGGGCAGAGCTTTGCTCTGCCACAATTGTGCTTACTGGATCTGCGTAACTTACAACATTGCTCGGTTTTCCTAACACCTGCGTGTGTTGAGAGTGTTCTCAGGTTTGCAAACTTTAACTATTAAACTTTTTTACTCAATCTTGTTTGTTCTGCTGAGTCTCTGTCTTACAGAAGTGTAAAGTATAAACTTCCACCACAATTGCCTTTAACTACATTTGTATTGCATGACCTTAACTAGACTTTGTCAGTACCTTCCACCTGGATTACCTCAATATTAGTTATGAATTCCTATAAAGAAAACCCCTCTTAATGAAGATTATGCCCTTGTTCCACCAAAGTATTTGGGAATGTAATACACTAGACTGCTTACTTTCATGGTAAACAATGAGCTGGGACTTCTTTGTTGTTTGCTTGGTACACCTCGACTTTACTGTAGTTCAGTGTGTTTCTCTTAAATCAAGCATTCAGTAAGCACACAGAACTATTCATAGAGGGCCTTTATTGAAACAAACACAACTACTGGTCCGTTTCATTCATTGGACCAGGGGGATATAATGAGTTTCAATGGGTTAAGGCTTTTGTCTAACTGCCAGTAGTTTCTTAAGTGTTTTATTACAGTTTCACATCAGCTTGTTGGCAGCCTGATTAAGGTAGGGAACTGTGCTCAATGAGCTTATGTTGGACCTTGATTAGACAGAGACAATGTAAGAAGTAGTATACGTCACCTTTAGGACAAGGCTCCTTTCTTTAACACACAGATCTTCCAGTTGTATTTATTTTAAAAGCATCCAGGCAAAGATTCCAGTGGCCCAGACTAGAATTTATGGCGCCTTACTTTTCATGCATTAAAGACACCCTGCAATAGTGTATGACCTATGCCTTTAATGATTGTAGTAATCTGAGGATTAATATTTGCTTTTCATTAGAATTCCATGCCATACAAGTCCATGATACTGTGCATGTGGGTATGTACAGTAGCAATGGAAATGCATATTATAATAAAATTATTGATACACATGTGTGCGTGTACAGTATATAACTAAGGTACTGGATGGCTATTGGATAACAACTTTAAAGACCAGTAACACACACACATATGTTTTTATTGTAGCTGTATTTTGTTGGGCTATCTAAATATTGTTTAGGAAGGAAACAAACAGCTGCTTGTTTCATAGTTCTTGCTTGGGGGCGTTTGTTACCACCAGACGTCAGACACTTTTCACTCAAAGAAGCTATTAATCCGTCATATCAATGAACATAATTGGTGCAGACAGGATGTTTACCTTAAATGTAAAATTAACAGTGCCTGTAGCCTATATCAAGCAAGCTCTGAAGCCAAGTTTATAAAGGGGCCAGATTATCGTGCAGTGACATATAGGAATTGGCTGAGGAGTTCAAATGAAATAGCAGTGTTCCAGTTTTTCACAGGAAATGCATTTGGTTATCTCTTTGTATCTGGATCCTTGTGGAGAGATCTATCAGAATTGCTGCTGAAGCAGTTTTTATTTTGGGGGGGATTACTGATGTCCCTTGTAAGTCTGTGGTTGATATGCTAGACTTTAAGATGTCTATGTTGGCCCGACTCTCAAATGGGTACGTGCTTTAGTGCTGAGATGAGCAGGTTTAACTTCTTTAAGTCTTAATGACTGAGACCGGCAGTAAAGTAGACACAGATTTTATTGTTATGTCAAGATTGTCTCAGACTCCCAACTGACAATGATTGTTAACTACTTTCCTGGAAGTCTCACTGGTCCTGGCATGGAGGTGATGACAAGATATTAACCATAAACGTATTGAAGAAGGCAGTTGCCTGTCCAACTACAGTATGACACTGTACACAGCAGCTGTTGATCTGTTGCTTTAGTCATTAGTTGAGTGGATACTTGAGCCTAATCAGTATCAAAAGGATGGTCACAGAGTCCTCAATTCCATTAAGTTAATTTACAGGACTCAGCTTACCCATGAATCAAATTTCCCTGCAGCCTTAATCTACTCATCAACCAGTAAAATAAGAAAAACAGATGAAGAACATTCCAACTTGGGCCAACTATTCCACTGCAGAAGAGACTGCAGAAACATTTTAGGCAGCCAGTTTCAGAGAGCATTCCATGGATTACATCTCTATTAGCTATCTATGGGGGAACAATTACCCAGTGACTCTCTTCATCTGGCACGTAATTGACTTGTGAAGTGTCCCCATCAAAACTGCAGCCCCCTTTGAGGTCAGCCTCAAATTCACGGGACTTCACTCAGCAATGATGATGAGTGGAATTTAAATGCATTATTCAACTGTCATGAATATGCGTTTTGAAACTGGATACAGCTCCTCGAGGAATGAATTGGTGAGTTGTCAGAATTCGCAAAACAATGTGATCATAGGAAATGTGATCAGAAGGGGCGATTTACTCTGTTTACTCAGTTCTGTTTGCGTTTTAGATCTACCTGTGACTTTTAAGAACGGGTTGTGAACTGTGAATCTGTTTTCAATACAATTTGAGTGCATCACCATTTTGTATCTTTTTTTGTGTGTGAAAGTGTAGTGCTTTTGAAATTTCATGGTTAGAGGATTAGATGCTGATGCATTCATTCAGTGTGCTTCACTTGAATGCAGTGTATAGCTATCACTTGATTTTTAAAAGTAGTGAAACCCTGAATGTGCTCACTTATATAGCAAGTTACTGAATTTCTTATTTGTAGATTTATGAAAATTGAGCCAATTCTGTACTCAAGCTGCTCTGGTTGTCTGTATCTAAACAGCCATATACTACCTTTGTATTAGTTATGCTCACAAAAAGTCCAGCAATGATACTGATGTAGTTACAATGTACAGTATTGAGAAATGAGAGCAGCACCTAACTGGCATCTTTATGACTTATGCATTTTAATGCATATTTATTACAATATTGACCAGGCTCTCTACAGTAAATCTTATTTAAGAGGTGGAACCAGCTGCTCAGAGAGCTGTTGCTGGAGGGTCTACTGTTACCACCAGATATGATAAGACACATGTCATGCAAAGCTGCTATTATTCCCATGTCAATATGGGAGCATATTAAATGTAGCTTTATCAGTGTCTATAACCCACATCAAGCAAGCACCGAAGCAAACTTAAAAAGAAAAACTGGGGAAAAAGCTTACAAATCCAGTGTATTTTCCTACAGCCTAATTGCATCATGAAAACCACCACTCTGTGTACAGTTACTTGCCATGACTGTACATCATTCTGATTAAAATGAATGTGTGGCATTATGAGTAGGCCTGTGCAATTAACATACAGCCAAAGGTTTGTGGGTAGTTTGTAAGCCGCAAGGTCAGCGTGATTCTTTCCTCTACTTCATTAAGTACCTTAAAGCTGCTGAGTAACATGCTCCATGCGTCATCAATCCAGATTTAGCAAATAAATATAAATCAGAAAGTTAGTAAGGGTTTTGTTTTGGGGTCGCCTAAAACGCCTGTGTTTTTGTGTTTCTACAGTTTACAGCTAGACCATTATCGTACACAGAGGACTGTGATTGTCTAAAAGTTGCCTATTTGTTTTTTTTCACCGTTTTACTTCATGTACTTTTACTGCAGATGAGACTTGTGATTCTTGCATATCAGTGTTACAGAATGCAGTCTGACAGGTTTTAGTGATCCAGTACTCCAAAAGTGGTGCCTGTGTGCACTGTGAGAACTCCACTGGCTTTGAGCTTTCAGTGTGGTACATCTGAACTGTTACGAAAAGCTTTTAACCGCCAAAGCAGCTTTCTGAGCAAAAGTGCTTTCTTAATGGAGAAAAAGTAGTTGTTGTGGAAATCAACTGTCGGGGCCCACTGAACAAAGAATTTGGTTGGCTGAGTGTAATATTGTCATCAAAGGTTTTGATCTGCGCTGGAGATTGAATGGATGACTTCCCAATAAAAAAAGACCACATGCACAAGCCACTAGACCAACTGTAGAGGTTATCTATAGCATGTTTAATTACATATAAGTATTTATAGCGATTCAAATGTAAAATATGTTATATTTAAAAAACAGTTTTAGGGTCCCATTTTTGAATGAATCAACAAATTCATATTCTGTGGCCTGGATGAAGTAAATCAGAATATCCTTCTTGTCCTTACATGCTAGAGAGTCAGTCATCAATCTTCTGCCTAGTTGCTATAGTGGTCGTTTGTGCTGCTGTGTTGCATGAATGACTAGATTAATGAAACACTTCCATAACAAAAAATCACACAACTATCATATAATATTAGAAGTTGGTAATCAACCAGATTCAGTGGGTGACACTGTGTACTGTAGTGAACTTCTTATCGAATAACTGTCATGCATTTTAAGATTAATATTGTTGTTACTTCCAAGGGATGAAAGACATTGTCTTGAGTAAATCAGTATGTGCACTGAGAAAAGTATAGTGCAAAAGGCAGTACGTCTAATTAGTTTTTTTTTAGTCACTGATCAACTGCCTGGTATTGAAAGTTGGTACTAAAGCAGAGTAGTTTTTGTTGGGCCACTAGAAAATACATCATGCTTCATGCTGAGTGACATAAAAAACGATCCTGCTTCATAAATTAAATGCACAAATAGGTCTTGCAGGCACCATTTGAAAAGAATACAGTTAATGAGATGGAGCTATCCTTTATTTATAAAGAGCTATTTTAAAGATCTACAAATTCCATATTCTTATTGTACAAGTTTTGTGTTAATTTATGAAGCTAACGAGACATTCTTTTTTAAGTGGACTCCCAACTAAAATAAGTTTCCTAGACAAGGACAAGGAATAGCTTTCATTTTAGAGTTGGTTATTGTTTATCCACAGACCAGGTGCTGCACAGGCAAGTACAGGACTCCCACTCAGGTATGTGTGGTCAATAAGTTAATTTGACCACTTCAAATCCAACCCTTGTCCTCTTAGCGACCCTTTTGGTAGAAGTGCCCGTTAGTGTCAGTTGCAATGTGGATTCTTGAAGTTAGGAGCTCCAAGGACCAGAACACATTTAACCAGCTACTGCATCTGGAAGTGACACATGATCACTGGCAATTGGATATGTAGCCTGGGGAATAAGGGGGTTGCATTAACTATTCCACCCACTCTGATATAAAAGGATACACTTTAAAATACCAATAAGAAATGCATAAATTAATGTATTCCTTATAGTTGACTATTGTATGTATTTTGATGAATATGAAAAAAGGGGGGGTTCTGTTTAATGATGGCCTCTTCCTGAATTGAGTGTTTCTGTGAAACACCGACCAGGTGGTATGTTGGGTCCCTGTGGACTGTTTGTGGTAAGGTTGCAAACAGAATTGATTGGCCTTCTGAGGCTTGTTTATTACAGAGGGATTGTTCTGGCAAGGACAGTTATTAAATGCACGTTGTAGGCCAAGAGAGGGTTCTTCAATTTAAAGTCTTAATGTATTCTGTAAAGTTCTCCAAGCTTCAGAGGACATTACAAGCAACACTTCATATCTCAGAGGCATGGGCTGTTGTGCCAATCTCATGTATTCTTATTTAGATATGACATTCATCTCTTGCAGCTCTTCAAGTGTCAGTCTGTGTGTAGAGTGGAGCTGTCTGTATCTCTTGGGCTTATCTCTGTCTCAGCTAGGCTGCATGATTACCAAATGTCACCTTTGACACATGGATTTTGTTTGATTTATGGCTTCCATTACACTAGCAATGAGTAACAGTGGATGTTTTGTTTGCCTTTTTTATTTACCTACCTAAACCCATTAAAAGCTAAACATCCTTGTTTCTCAGCCATGTAGATCAGATTGTTTATACCATGTATCAGTGTTTGCATTGTTATATTTGCTGATACAGTATGCTGAGAACAAAGGCAAAATAATAAATGGTGGTGGTGGCATAGTGGCATCGCTGTCAAGGCTGGCCATCGGTAGAAATGGCAAACCCAGACACAGAATACTGCAATTCAGTGCTTTTGCGCACTTATATTGTTTAACAAATCAAAAAAATGGATTAAACAACCACACATAACACCATACAAATCAAAACAAAAACCTATCTCCCTCTGGGAGAACTAAGCTAAACTTATATGGAGGTAAGTTCTTCTCAACTCCGTCCTCTGCTAACTGTGGGGGAAGGCTAAGTCCTTTTACTCCAACAAATATTTAGACCTTTTAACTGAACTTTTGCTTGTACCACGTCATCCAAAACAGCACCCAAGCCAAGCTGTCACAACTCATGAACAATGAACACAACCAACTGCTCCCAGTCTTCTGTCTCAATTAATCTCTCTCTCCGCCCCCAACAAACATTACTTTGTTCTTTTTAAATGGTGTGGTGTCTCCTTCACCAGGTGGTTAATTGACTGATTGATTAGCCAACCAGGAACTGCATACCTAACATTCTCAGGCCGATCAATCAGACAATCAGCCTCCCCAGAAAGACACCACACCAAACCAATGATCTCATTTAAAACCCTGTTGCTGTGCAAAGGGTGGTCATCTGTACTCCAGGTTGTTCCCCTACTCTTGAGCCAAGTTGGCTGCCAGCCACAGAAACCCATTTATTATTATTATTATTGTTATTATTATTATTATTATTATTATTATTATTATTATTATTATTATTATTATTATTATTATTATTATTATTAATAATAATAATAATAAGCAGACACCTTTATCCAAGGCCACCTTGAGACTATACTAGACTTACTAGATATTTTAATGTGCAGGGACTCTGTCCTGTCACGGTGGTATATTAATCATATATTGATTTCTCACTCATATCTTCAGAACCATGTGTAATATGCGTGATTTTTCTTTTTTTAAAGAAACAAAATGTTTTTAAGAGTATGTACAGTAAAGCTAAGCTAGTACTTTATAAGGTACTTCATGAACATTTGGATCAAGCTTGCACAAGCTACTGTAATGCTGTGCACATTGTGCTGTAAGTTATTATAACCATAGATTGAAGCTGTAATGGGAAATTGGCTTATTGTTAGAGTAACTAATTGCAGGCTAAACTTCCAGTCAATATGGCATAATAATAAAGATGAGGACATGTCTTGAGGTCATGTGTTCAAATCCAAACTGTGGTATGAGTTACTTGTCTCTTGTTCCTCAGTCCTACATAGGGGTGAAATGGTTATTGAAAGGACCCCTCTATGTATTGAATGTGGTTTCCCTGCTGGTCAGTCTTCATTGTATTCTTTTTAAAGCTGCAGCTGGTGCAGAATGGTTCAGATTTATTCTGGACAGTTTTCACAGCTGTGTGTTTGGAGCTTTTTTTAAGGGGCAGATCTCAAGAAAAATAGCCTACATGCTTTAATGAGGAAAAGTAAGGAACAGCATCCAATGCCTTGCACGGGTAACACAACCTCATGTGACCCATTCTTTTTCTAAATGGTACTTCTGTAATCAGCAGCTATAAATCCCAACCACACCTATATGACAAGGCTGGCCAGGAAAATTGCACAAAAAAGCACTGTACTGGCTCTTTCTGGCTTATGAACACAATGGCATGTTTGATTTAACTTCTATAGTAATCTTCTTGCTATAGTTTGTTGCATTTGGTACTTTAATCAAAATAGATCAGAGTGAGATAGAAATACAAACAGAGAAAACATTCTTTTCTTTAGTTATTTACACGGTGCATTTACATAACAGAAATCCTTGCTTCAATAAGCTATTCCACGTAGGTTTATGATTTAAACAGTGTGTAATTGTAAAGGACACCAGATGTATCTGTTTTATCATTTGTTTATACAGTGTATATTGATTTTTGCTATATGTCACCTCCTCGCTGTTAAAAAAAAAAAGGTCAATTTTTGCAGGCTTTGATGCAATGACCAGAATTTTGAGGACAGAACTTTGTATGAATGAATTGCTGTTTTTTTAAGTATGTGTGTTTTACAACAGGAGCTATATTGGCTAGAGCAAAACCACATGCCGTAAACTATTGTACCCTGGTAAAAAATATAACTGTACAGGTCAGCTCAACAATGGCCCCTTTCATTTCCTCCTCTACTTTGTCTCTGACTGACTGGATCAAACCTCATTTTGTGGAGGGTCAGAAACAGCAGTGGACAGAGGCTCATATTAACAGCTTTTGTTTGACAAATAAATCAGAAAGAAGTCCAGACACACGTCAAGGTGATACATGTACAGTAATGCTGTTTTTAAATAAAAGATATTTCCATAAATTTATTTATTTATTTTTTCTTCTTACAAAACCACCCTTAATTATACTGAGTGATTGATGTGCTACCAGGAATGGTTTTTGGTCTTTAAACTAATGTAACGCTTGGCACAGTGCACCAAAGCTTGAAGTTCTGAGAGGGATAATGAAAATCCTTGCTTTGAAATACCACTGCTTTGCTTATAAACACTTTTTATCTGCCGTTACGGAAATGCTTTGCCATTCCATTTCAAAGGAAATATTCACAATCAGAAGTTCACACTGAGATTAAATTAATTAAGAATGATTAGAGGCAGAAAACCCTTAGTTTATAATTAACTGCAGAAAGAGCTTGCGGCTTTTGAATTGTAAACTAGCTTTTGTTGGAACATGCCATATACAGTGTTGCTTTTCTAGCACTTATCTGTCAGATTTAATGTCATGCTGCAATTTTAGATCCCAAACTAACTGAAATCCCAGATGTAGATCTAGTTCTTAAGGTAATTCAGTATGCAAGATACTTTCCTCTGGGAAAGGTCATGACTCCAAAAGCTCCTGGGAAGCAAGCTTGGTTTGTGTCTTTTATATTTCCGTCGCTTCAGCATCTTGGGTGGGGACCCTATGCTGTTAAATACACTACCCTTTGGGTAGGATGTAGAGCCAGCATCCTGACTGATTTGCAAACCTTGCAAAGGACTGATAACTTCTGCCCTGGCTAAATCCTCTGCAAGAATGTTTACTTCCTCAACCCACTAATATGTTTTACTCTCATACACAATAAGGGAATTTTATAAAAAATAAAATTAAAAACTATGCTAAACTTTTACGACTGGATTAGTATTTAAGTGCTACTAGGCAGCAGTGCTGTCAGTGTAATGAACTGCCATGTTTTATACAGTTATGTGGTACTGTGGGTGGAAAGTATTCCATTGCTATGAAGGCCTGTAATTAATTCAGTATCATGGGCAGGGATTCAGCTGTGCATGAAGTTGGAAAGTTGGAAGATACCCATAATCAGCCATGCCAGCTTTCTGAATGAAGATTTTCATACAATTAACTTGTGCATTCTGTAGCACATTGCTATGCTAATCCAGCTAATTTAATGTACTGTGTCACAAGGTGCATTTCATATGATACCAGTACCACTTTTACTATAAGCTGAGGCATGAAAACTAAGCTGGATGTATTTTCTAGTAAGATGCAATGACATAACTCTTTTTTTCTGTTCTCTTTCAGGCTATAGTAAAGAAGTAACCAAGTAAAGAACTAGCTGTGCTACTATGAGGTCTGAGGCATTGCTGCTATATTTTACACTACTACAGATTGCTGGGGCTGGTTTCCCAGAAGACTCTGAGCCAATCAGTATTGCACATGGCAACTGTAAGTATACAGCAAAGAACGGTAACATTCCTTTAATGTATAATGATTGTAAGATTAGGTCTAGAAATATACTTGTATGTCTAACTGCTGTGATGCACCTATAGCTTTATTTCAAATACATAACCTAAAAATGAATACATTTGACATTTATTTAATTTCCCTGAAAAATCAGCCTTCACAGACAGCTATGCTTTTGCTTTACCTCGAAAAGGAACATATTTATTTAGATAAATTAAACGTCTGCTTTAGTGCAAAGGTTGTCCTACTTTTACTAACAAGAATTACAAAATTAAATTTGTTCAGCTAGTATGAAATAAAATAGACATAGATCCCTCTAAAACAGTTTTTTTTTTTAGTTTTGAAACATTAATAGCTTATCAATACCCTTTTTTGTATTCCAGCAAAAAAAAAAAAAGATTTTATGATAAGTCAATTTTTTATTCAAACAATTGTTTTAAAATAATTAAACACACAGCAAAAAATAGACATGCATTTCTTATGATGATGAAAATATATGGATGGATGAAGCTTTTATTAAAAGTTTAAAAGAGGGTGCCTTTTTCTAACAGAAAGGAGGATTATGGTGCTGAAAGGCAGTGAACCCTTGTCTATTTCTTCCCTGCCCAGGACTGCAGGAGAGAAGAGCGCTGGCTATAGAGATTTCGGCAGGAGTTTGTCAGGTTAAAATGATTACACTGTCCCTTTCCCTCACAGATACGAAACAATATCCAGCTTTTGTTGGTCACAAGCCGGGAAGAAACAACACGCAAAGGCATAAGCTGGACATCCAGCTGATCATGATAATGAACAGAACGCTCTACATTGCTGCTAGGTCAGTATTGTTTTACTAGCTTCCTCCAAGGGCCTTGCAGGGATGGAATTTCTTCAATGGCGTTGGACATATAAGCTGTTATCGCAGTACCAGTGGGGCTTAACCTTCTTCTATGACAAGGTTACAGGGGAAAGCAGGGGACTGTATGTTTGTATTTGGTTGGGTTGCTGCCTACATCAGTAATACCAATTACTCATTGCATTTCCTGAGTGTCTGCATTGTCAGCATTTTTAACCCTAGAGGTGCAGCTGGCTGATTTTATTATTATTTGTAAAGTGTCTAATTTCCTCTTGCCTATAAAATGTTACTGCCAGTACATTTTAATGGCTTTCAGATATGAGAGCGCTTGGGGATTGAAGCATGAGAAACTGTTGTATTGGTTTTATTGTGATTTTCTTTCCAAAAAATCTATAAGGAAGTCCTTGCGACTTTGCAACATCACAGGGATAAAGAGGTCAGAAGGTTGCAAGGTAACCATGTATAATAAGGGGAGGGTTTTTAATGCATGTTCTGCCACGGACTGAATTTGGGACCTTTGCATGCTGCATTCCCTCCCAGCTGTGAGAGTAGAAACAAGGGACTCAATTAAACACTTTCCTTTATGCCCAGTAAATAAGTCTGAATAAAAGCGTTTTGTTTTTTGTGTTTTGTTTATTAATATGGAATATTGTACAACCATTACTAAGAATGGTTAACATTCTTGTAATGTACCTGTCTACATTACATTTATTTGAGAAATGATTCTGAGCAATTTTTGAACCTGTTAACATATATTAACTTATAGCACTAGTGGTGGCTCATTTCTTGTTCCTATGTCATCAGTATATGTAATTTGAATTCCCCAGGAAATATAAGACATAGCAGCACCAAAGGTGCATCAATTAACAACTTTTGTTATTTTGGGATGCAACATTATCTCAAATAAATTGTTTTATATTCCCCAGCTAATAAGAAAAATAAAAAAATGTTTTGTTTTTTTTCATTTGCATTGTAGAAAGAATACACCAGGTAATTATCCAAAAGCTTATTGTATACAGTACAGAACCAGTGCCTCACCTAATTAAAACATCAGCACAATCCAACCCACTCTTCAGTAGCACCATTTCATTTGCAGGTTTTACAACAGTTTTTTTTTTTTTTTTTTGTTATTGTTGTTGTTTTTTTACCCAGTAGCATTGTTTGAATGATCTTCCTGTGTTACATTACACCATAGCGACCAAATCCAATTTCGCTGAGTGAAGGTGGGAAACGGAAGTTTTAGGATTAAGGGAGTCTGTTAAAATAACTTCCTGAACAAAAGGCACGACCAGGGAGACAAAAAAGTTAATTATGTTCACAACTTGTAAACAAATAATAAAAAATACCCTCAGTATTTTTCACAAGGATGTGTCTCTTATTTTGTATGTCAGATCTAATTAAAACTCTCTTATGGGGTTCACTGTGTTAGAGGTTGCTATAGAATGATGACTTAAATATCAAATAAAATAAATACTGCTTGCTAACAGGATATCAGGATCTGCTTTATTCATGTTTTTTTTTTTCCCCCATTAAGGTTCCCTGCCATGCATTCGCCATTGATGAAAAGCATAGAAAATAGTGGGGATGGGGAGCGCTATTGGAAGTTAATAGTTGCCCAATGCATACTGATGAGGGTTCCTTTTTTCAAGTTCTCATAGTGATAGATTGTTTTGCAGAAAGCCCCAGGATGCACTGCATTGCCTAACAGTAGTACTTGAGAAATGAGGTTTTAGGAAAACTGCAAGCTTTATCACCAGGGGTGCAGCAGTCCTGAGACTAAGGACCCCCTTCACATGGTTTTGTGTTTTAGTTACAGTACACAGCTGATTTTTTATGTATTTCATTGCCTCTTGTGGAAGTCTAAATATCTACTCAGTTAAATAGTTGAATTGGCATTCGTTTACTCTCTTCAAAATATACACGCATACTTTTTTTTTTGTTTATTCCTTTAAAAAAAAGTCTCAGCTTAGAATGATTTCATTAAAATGTGTTGATTTTTTTTACAGTACATATTTGTAGATATTCTGTATCGCTACAGCAACGTAGAATTAAATAAGGAAAGATTTAGGTAAATAGAAATATTTGATGTAGACTTTCACATAATAAAAAATAAAATAAAAAAAATCTATGTTGGTCGGTGTTCAAATGTATAAGGTACTTTCTGTTTAAAAAATCTTACTGTTAATATAGGCATATTTGTATCTTAATTCCATCAGAATGTTGGTACCAAGCAGGATTTTCTGGACAACCTGCTCACTCATGACCAGGTACAAGCCTGTGACATTTAAACATGGAACAGGGGCATCTAAATTAAATTTCATCTTTACTAATAGTAAACCTGTTTTGTGAAGGTAGATATTACTTTTATATTTGCTTTTAGTAATATAGCATACATTATCATGCTTGTGATGGATGATTCAGCCCATTCAAACTGTTACAAGAGCTTAGTGCTTTCATAAGTGCCATTTCAAAAGGCCTTTGTTAGGGGGCTTCTCTTCTATAATCTGAATTTCATCACCTTTAAAGTAGTTTTTTTTTTTTTTTATCATGGGGATAATGAAACAGGCATGTTGGTTCATACAAATATGACTGAACGGCCCGCAACCTATAACAATGGTGCTAATAGTCCTTTTGTTACACAGCTTGTAAGGAAAAGGGGCAGGAACATTGCACAGCAGGGAACAAATGTTGGCTTGCATAGGCATGACTAAAGGTTCAGGCACTGTTTACCTTACCTTGTTTATATAGAGTCAGCTTTTCCACAGTGTTTCTAGTTACAACAATGCATTTAGACTCTTGGCTGTTTAGCAGTAAATAAGCAATTTGTATAGAGGCAGATTAAATGTACAACTCTCAAGTGGAGCCAGAGTCAGAAATGAGAAATGCCGCAATAGCCATTTCACATTGTTCAGTATGTGGGAGTAGTTTATGGGCTTTTTTTCTGGCTAAAGGAGTAAAATCCATGTCATAAATTACCTACCAATAAGCAAATGAAAATCTAAAATGTCCCTTTTTAATATGAAAATTACCATTTGACGACTGCTTTGATTCAGTCATGTAGTTTGTGAGTTTGAAGACAGAAAACGATACCCTTGTCGCTACAGCTTGCTCAACACTAATAAAACTATTGTGATGTTCAAGGAGCTGGTGGCAGTTCAGTATTCTTGAAAACCATCCTGTATTGGGGAGGAGCAATGAATGAAAATGACTGTTTCCCAAAACTCTTTAATAATATGGGGTAATGAGCATCGAACTCTTAAAGCTGATTGTAAAGCATAATCAGGCTGAGGCTCACTAAACTGAAATAACCTGCCGTCCAAACAAAAATACATTTGTAGGTAATTCTAAATCAATGAAACAATGTTGAGCCAGGTTCCAACCCTTTTTTTTTAGCTAATATATTCATCACCTTTCCTCCTTATCATATCTAGTGGTATGGCCTATGAGAATGGTTAATAAAAATCTAATTTGTTGTTGCCATTTGCCTTTTTGGCTCAAAGACTGACATGTTTAGAGAACTAGAATTCTCAGCAAAACAGGTAGTATGCAGTGTATGCACACTTAATATAAACTTTCCTGAGGGAAAACATCTGAGGGTAATTGACCTGAACTCTTTGCGGAAAAAAACACAACAGTAAAGTGTATTTTTTTACACTCCATCTGTATACAATGCCTTCCAGGGAAACAGTACCGTATTTGTTTGAAACTGCAGTAAACCATTTACCTACGTCTGACTTCTGAGAAATGATGGTTCCATAAAACAGCTACATGCAAAGTACAGCTAGTCCAGTGTTTAAAAAAAAACCCTGCTGCTGTTTTAAAAAATATATATCATGTACCTGTAGTAAAATGTAGTTTTCCACAATTCAGTTCTTTTATATTTGATGTTTTTTTTTTCCTTCTTTCCAGGGATCATATTTATACTGTTGATATGGATACATCACATTCAGAAGAAATATTTTTTAACAAAGTAAGTGAAATCCTATTTTTGAATAGCCTTTCCAGTTTTAGTTCTCTCTACCTTTGAGTGTTCTAATTCCCTCAATATTCCGAAGCCTTAGAAGGATCACATTGTGACCCTATTAACATGATCCTACCAGGAATCAAGTGACATTTACAGCAAGTGCTGACTGACTTAGCAAAGAGGAGAAAAACACTTGTCCTTGTTGTCATGACTTTTACAAATGGAAGCATTAAACAACCTTTTGGCCTACTGCATTCCCCTAGTTCATATAGATATGCTTAGATTTTTAAATTGTTTAAAAAATTTTTTTATTGCTTTTTGCTGTCAGATGAATTGAAAGAGATTTAGCTTTTTTTGCCTCGGGAAAGCAGTTGCTTTGAACATCAAATACAATAACATCTTTGTCTCAATTGATTTGCCTTTTTTGCTCTTCATAGAAATTGACATGGAAGTCTAGACAAGCTGACGTTGACACTTGCAGAATGAAGGGAAAACACAAGGTATGCTGGTTTATGTTGGAAATTGAATATTCTCTTGTACTGAAGGTTCATTTTCAGTTTCCATGTACTGTACCTTTTCTCCTCATGCATAGACACACTTGCCCACACATGCACATGCTCTGTTGGCAACAGTTGAAGTGATGGCCAGTGACACACATTCTTAAAGTATTTAGAAAGATCAGCTGCCATGCCAAGACTATTGCTCATCTTTTTTAAATATAGTACCTGTTGCTGTCTTAGTTATCTGGCACCATGGCATGCAGATGAGGATACTTGATATAAACAGTCCTGGAGTGACACCAGCATTGTTTTTTTTTTTTTTTTTTACCAACCAATAATGTTTTATACTCAACTTAACTAACCACTACAGAAACCTTCTCTTTGCCAGATAAACGTGCTTCATGTCAATATCTTGTCTCTTCCAAAAATCAATACTGATGTTCCTGCATGACAGGACACTACATAGAGGTGTATACTTTTACCTGAATTAATTACCCTTTGTTTGCATTGGCAGATATTTATTTTCCTTGTAGGCTATTATGCCAGAGAGCTTTTTAGTAGCTGTGACAGGGTAGCATCACGACCTGAGACATTACCAACAGGAATTAGAAACTCAGAGACAAAAGCTACAGTGAAGCTCTGTTGTGAATGTTTAATTAACCAAAAAAAAATAAAAAAATCACGGCACAAGGGCCAAAATTAAAGCTTCACACCAAACTAGACAATACAAGCTGGGCATGGGCATGGGCATGGGCATGGGCATGGGTATTCACATGGGCATTTCCATTCCCATTCCCATTCCTATTCCCATTCCCATTCCCATTCCCATTCCCATTCCCACAGGTACACTCACCTGACTCCCTCCCCCATGCAAAAGATTCCTCCTTTCTTTTATATAGGTGTCCATTCTCCAATTAACAATCAATTACCTGATTGGGAAATGGCCACACCTGTGATTGTTGGGAGTGGCAGAATTAACCCCATCCATGCCAACCTTACATTCCCACACACACACTGTACACAAGCAGGGCTTTTGCTCTGCCACAGCTGCTTAGTGTTTCAGTGGAGGTTCTCCATCTGGAATATTGGGTTTCTTGTGGTACTGTACTTACTTGACCATAGGATAAACAAATCTGTATTATATATTTTTTTTTTTTCTGTTAGCTATAAGTTCTCAGCAATTTGGCAGTATTGCTTTTGTGTATTAGTAGTATTAGCTGCCATAGCTGTCACCGGTGGCTTTATTTTATTTATTTATTTGTTTTCATGTATTCATTTTAATGCCATGCCAGTTACATTTATATACTGACATGCATCAAATCCACTTTACAAATTAAAAGCAGATCTGCAGTACCAATTAAACAATACCGTACTTAAAATACTTCCCCAAAATGCTCATTACTCATGTTATGTTGTGTCTTTTAGGATGAATGTCATAATTTTATCAAGGTGTTGCTGCAAAAAAACAATGACACCTTGTTTGTGTGTGGGACAAATGCCTTTAACCCGTCTTGCAAAACCTACAAGGTATGTTTTTTTTGTTTGTTTGGTTTGTTTTTCTTGGTGATCAGAGATAGACTTCATTACAGTACAGGAGAGAGTGCAACAATCTGCATAAAGGGATGTTTAAAAAAACAAATTATGGTTGTTTGGTTGGTACACATTTTTAGGAAACAGCTACATTGTTTTTCCAGTGTGTTAAATGTGTTAATTTCATTTTTTCAACTTAAAAAATAAAGCTCAAGATATGTATTGTATGGCTGTGCTATCAGAGCCCAGTTATTCTATAAACGAGTGAGTAATGGAAAACCTGTGTGGCTAATAGAGGATCAGAAAACATTGTGCAGGACTGTGTTTACATTTGTGCTGAGTCTAATTAGCTTCATGTAACCTAAGAATCCTCTTCAAGTAATCTTGAAACAACTTAAAATTCACCATTTGCAAATATAGTTATTCTTCTAGTTTTACTCACTGCCTACTGTCTATCCAAATGGAATTGCCAGGAATAGTATTCCATCTTTAAAAGTTGGTAGCAAAAGCTAAATTATGATTTATTTACTTTTTTTTTTTTTTTTTTTTTTTTTTTTTTTGCATGTGAAAGTAAAGAGGTTTATCTCTGCAGAACAGATTCCTAAAGCCACCTCCTGAATTGTTGCATGCAACCCGCCCTGGGAACACATTTTAGCAGGGATTCCTCTTTAAATACTTATTGGGCAATTCACACTTTTTGGATTAAAAGATATTGGAAACACAAAAAAAAATGTGGTAAGCTGTTTGGTTCTCTAGGGAACTGACAAATCCTAATTTTGTGAGAAACAAAAACATAAAGAGATGATCAGCATAGCCAAGGTTCCTGCTGGTGAGGAGATGGACACTGCCAGCACAATAATCTTATATCAGATCTGTAGGGCAGCAGAGACCCGGCATGACTCAGTGGCACAGGAAATGAGTAACGAGGGAAGTAATGTGCAAATAAAAGACAGTTTGATGATTGAGAAAAAGGTTGTGAAGATGCGCATTTGGTGATGTTATCTAATCAGCAACTCCATCTGCTATGTGCCGTAGCAATCTCAAAGTCTTTTTTTGTTAAACAATTGCACTCCCTTTTATTTAAAGTGATGGAATTAGTTCGACAAAAAATATCTTCGAATGTAGCCTAATTGAAATGAAGACCTGTCTGCAATCATCGACAGTTTCAGCAGCAGACTCCTCAGCAGGAGAGAACCCTTTTAACGTGATTGGTTTACCAGCTGCTTAGCTCCAGTGCCTGGAAGAAAAAGCAGCAGCACGTGTGCCCCTCCACCTTGGCTGAAATTTTGTTTTCCACCCCTCCCTGTGCAATAGGCATGAATGGAGCTTCTGTTTCAGGGATGGACTCATTTCACGTTAATCAGAGCCACTTGATAGGGAGAGCGAACATTTGTACAAATGGTTCTGTCAGCAGCATCCCTTCTATCATCCCTGGCCCAGTCTGCAGCCACCTCCTGTTTCAACCCAAACATGTAGCTTTTTCCAACACTTCCTGGCACAGTTAATGATAATAAAAAAATACCTCTGACTGTTCCGCCTCTTGGGAACTGGCTATTATATACCTCTATTTCTTTTGTTTTATCCCTGATGTTTTGATTCAATGCCAGGTTAATAGCGTCTGCAGCTGCTTTGCTTCGATGATATACTGCCTGTATTGATTACATCACATGTTGCCACCTTTACTGGAGAATTGTGCTGAGGTTTGCAGAAGGTCACACGAATACCTGCAATGACATTGGATGTCGGTTATTTTCCACCATTACTAATGACTGGGAATACCTTTGACAGACCAAAACAGGGGACATTGATACCTTGGCTTCGCTGGTTCAGAGCGAAAGTGCAGATGAGAGTGGAATGTTGTGGTTCATCATGAATAAACGGGTCAGGAGATTCAAATTTATAACAGTACATTTATGGGGCTGCAGTACAAGAAGCCCAGGCTGGATTGAGTTTATGAAAAGCCAGTTTCTTCCTGATATTTCACCATAACATTTTTTTTTTACTTTATTTTTTCATTTTTAGTCTAATTATTAACCACAATTTAATGGATTTATCAATATGCTTTAAGCTATGATATTAATTTATTTTATATTACTGTGGATAATTGTGTTTTTTCATTTATTTATTTAAAAAAGGTCCCAGAGTACCTTCTCAGGAACTGATTCAAATTAACCCTTACTAGACTTTCACATTTTAAGGAATTGTTAAAACTAAATAAAGATGTTAAAGCTTTCAGATAAAAAAATAAAATGATTTTTTTTAGCTCCTTATTGAATCCCCCCCCCCCCTTTAATGCTTTTGTTCAGGAGAGTGGTTTTATTGACACAACAGCTAACTTTTTGTCATGCTTGTACTAGTAGTTTTGAATCAGAGAGAATTTGGCTACATATCACTTGTCTAATTTCACAAATGCCTTAGTTTAAAGTAAGAGGGGAATTCTAATTTGTTATAAGCTACTTAACCAAATTCTCCTGCATTTGATGATAAATCTAAGGTTTAAGGGCAGATAATAGGTTTAAAAAGTACTGAAAATTATTAAAATCAAATGTTGTATATACAGTAAGAGAGCTGTTTCTGTATTTTTTTAAAATCCTCAATTTTCTATAGACCTTGCACGTCTCCTGTTTGTCTGTGTGTGCAACCCCATTCAGCTACACTTGACGAGGTTAGATTGCTGAATACGTGCCAGAAACCACAGACCTCAGAGTTCCTTGCACGGACTTAACAAAGAGGCAAACTCTAACCCCAGGCTCTAACCCCTGAGAAATAAATATATAAATAGATACATAATTTAAGTACATTAGCAATACAAGGGGGGAGTCCAAAGCTACTAAAACAACAAATATGGTTGTTGAAGTCCTTTTAGTATGCTCTAGAGAAAGAAAACAAGAGTGTGGTCTCTATATTATATTTCCCTTTGGCCCACCCACCACCCACCTACCCACCCCCCCCCCCCCGGTGACGACTGTGTAGCTGTTGTTTCAGTAGAGTTGGAAAGTTGAAAAAAATGAATTCTTGGCAAACTGTTATATTTTACACATACCTGGTTCCCTAACAATGTAATTACACCTCCACAAAGGTCCCGAATGTGGTAAAAAAAAAAAGTCCCTAGCTGGCTGGTAGAAATATTAGTTTACCATGTCATCTGTTTGAAATGTTGTATTTAATGAAGGAGAATACATTTCAAACTTGTATACATGTCTGACTTTCAGATGGATTCCTTGGATATCCATGGCGAGGAGATCAGCGGAATGGCCAGGTGCCCCTATGATGCAAAGCATGCAAATGTGGCCCTGTTTGCTAGTGAGTTGTTTACACCCTGCAAAACCTTCACTTGTGTTTATAGATATTTCATAGATTCAAGATAGAGATGGGTTGGAAGATTATTCATCTGCAGCTCGGCTTCACTAATTCAGAAGCACAATCTTGCTGCATCGTTAAAATAATCATTTTATAGCCACTTCAAGGTCCTAATCTGCTTGTTCTGGTCATTCAGTGGGTGAATGTGCCTGTTAACATTTCTGACTTTTTCATATGTCCACTTGCTTGTGCATTCCAGTACAGCTCGTGTTGACCTTTAGTAATTAAATGAATAGCCAGTTATTCAGCATTGGTGATGCTTTTACAATTACTCTTTGCAGTATTTTCATCTGTACTATACATATTTTAAATTCTATCTGGATTATTCCAAGATGAATTATCAACATGCTCAAGGCGCAAGTAATTAAGTCATAAGTAAATAAAGGGAATTTTCTCAATTAATAAATCATGAGGGATAAGAAGCCAGGATTATTCCTCTTGCTCTCATTTTCCTCTTTTCCTGACAAGCGAATATTGTATGCAGTGCTGTACTGTATAAACTCATTTCTACCACTAAGACATAGTGAGATACTTATCATTGGGTAACATGCTTGCTTAAATAAATGGGATACTTATCCAAGAATATTATGTGCTGAGCGAACCCTTTAAAATCAAAGCATACACACAGCTGTACATTTGGTTTCAGGGAATTCCAACAGTTTACATGGGATTCATCAAATTAACATCAGCAAAATGGGGAATCTTTAGGGTTCTTCCTTCAAATGTAAATCACTGGCTTTGTCTGAACTTCCTGTGTAATTTGTGAGCTTTTTGGAATATATGATTTAGCCCCAGTGGTATGCATTGCTGCTTTCTCAATTAGTATCTTTTTTGTTGTATTTTACCAAAACAGGATTAGGATTACCCCTTCATTTCTGACAGAGCTATACATCTTTTTACTGCCCCACCAATTATGCATTTAAAATTTCCAGTCCAGTCTTCCAAAACGCACTGAAATTATTTCAGCCATCTAGTTTTTGACTGAACTGGGAAAGTCATTGTTGTTTTCTTTCTTCCTTCTCCAGATGGTAAGCTTTACTCCGCCACGGTAACAGATTTCCTAGCAATTGATGCTGTCATTTATCGGAGTCTTGGAGATAGTCCAACTTTGCGGACAGTCAAACACGACTCAAAATGGTTGAAAGGTGAGTAAACAGAAGTATGCATCTGAAAAGCTTGGATCATGGATGGAAAGTTAGCTGTCTTGTGAATCAAATCACAGAACAGGCAGTGGGGCCTGGTAGTTTGAGTTGAGGACTATGGTGATAGATGCCATGAAGTGGTGTTTATTGGACTAAAAGCCAGGAGGTTTTCAATCCCATCCCACTGATTTAATATTGCTATATAACATGTGGTGACCTTTTAGTAGTTGTATCCTGAACTATGACTTTAATAACTTTTGGCTTCTCCAGTACCTTGGACTGGAAATTGGGTCACATTTTTGACATTAGGAGCATGTAGAATGAATTCAATATATATTAATGCAAACAAGATGTATATATTGTCTGTACCATGACTTTTCAAAGCCACAGATTTGACTTTCTGATTTGTTTAGAAATACTCTAGCTTGGGCTTCAAAGTAAGGCATATAATGAATTTCCATTAATGCGGTTAGAGCCCTCTAATTAAAATATAATATGGTGCCAGCTGCGGAAGAGTTTAGTCAATAATGTAAAAAGTTTTGCACAATAACAATAGTCTCTGTGGCTATTGACATTGATTTAGTTTTCCCTGTAGCTCTGCCGTGATTATTTGATACAGTCTTTCCCTGTATGTTTATGTTGTTTTTGTTCTTCTTTGTTACAGAGCCGTACTTTGTGCAGGCAGTGAATTATGGCGACTACATCTACTTCTTCTTTCGGGAAATCGCTGTGGAGTACAACAGCATGGGGAAGGTAAGGCTGAATTGGTGTAGAGGTACAAACTCTGCTCCCCATTGGAAAAGTGTATGAACTTAAAGCAGTTCCTGAAAACAACAGGCTGGCTTTCTCAATAAGACCAGAAGCTGAATAAAATGTTGGCTGGGCCACGAATACAAGCTAGCTGAATTGCTTGGTTAGTATATGCAGCATACATTTCAAGTGTTGATTACGTACAATTTTAATTGATTCAGTTTTGTATGGAGTTTTATAACAGAAAGCCAAGATTTGTTTTTAATATGAAGCTTTTTTCCTGCTTTGTGATCCTTATAAAATGTATTTTAATATTATTTTTTAAATGATTTCTTAGTATTGCAGCTCATGACAGTAGCTACTTCGTAAAGTGTCCTATGAAGACAATGCTGTTTGTACGTTTTATGTCTGGAACCTGGGGACATTTTCCTGAATTTCAATATAGAGGATGTAAACAAAAGTGAAGAATACTGTTTTGTGTTGTGCTCATAGAAAAAAAAAATCCTTCCAGTCTTATCCCACTTTAAAAGATCATCAGATAGGGCAATAGGAACACATTTTATTATTATTTAAACCCATCAAAGGACAATCAACCAAGCTTGCCCATTTGTAAGCTATTTTATTATATTCATATGTTATAGGAATATTACCTACTGCAAGGCGATCTTGGATATGATAGCTTTATGTTGTAATTGTGAAGGTCATGATATGGAGGTTAGAAAGCCAAAGCTAAGTATCTTTTGTTAAAATGAGTTTTTCAATGCTTGGTGTCATACTGGCTTCTAAAGGATATATGGCCTTATTATAAATGTCAAAATTGAAAGGTCTCTGAATACTCTGCTTTAGAACCCCACTTAAAAAGATAAGAAATAACCGCCTAGCTATGTAGTCATTGTTTTGATCTTTTGTTGAACAGTGAAATACAGTATGCTTTGGGTAACGTATAGAGAGAACTGTAGGGACGATTATCATTATTAAATATTATAACAAAATGCCTCTGTGCCAGTGTACACTCAATATAGTATATGAATACAGTAGGCAGACGATCAGCTGAAGTGTTCAGGTTTGACACAGGGTATTTGTGTTCAGGTGGTGTTCCCCAGGGTTGCCCGGGTGTGTAAGAATGATCGAGGAGGCTCCCAGAGGGTGCTGGAGAAACAGTGGACCTCATTCCTCAAAGCCCGCCTCAACTGCTCTGTCCCCGGGGATTCACACTTCTACTTCAACATCCTCCAGGCAGTGACCGACGTCATCCGGATAAACGGGCGCGATGTTGTCATGGCTACATTCTCAACACCCTATAACAGGTGACTATGAGCACTACAGCTGCCAGATTTGTTTCTCGCATAATATTTGTTTTTTTTATAGACTTGTTTTTGTTTCCCTGTGAAATAGTTTTGTTATTGTATGTGTCACTGAAGCATGTCCTGTTGTGTTAGTAGATCCCATTTATTTTAGTTAATATGACCAGTATGTTTTTGACAGTGAATTATTAAAAAAAAATGATAATGCCTTTCAGACATTTTTTTATTCTCATCTGGTAAGGTGCATTTAAAGCTTTTATAAAATGTGATAAGTCCTGAATGGGTTAAGAGCAATAGTGATGAAAAATGGATAGATATTATCTTGGGAGATGTATTGTCTCTAAATGTGTACTTCTATTTGTGTGCTGTGGGTATGAGTAAAAATGTAAGATAACATTAGTCTTTATTTAAGGAATACAGGAACATAATGCATAATCTGGAAGCCACGATCCTCCGTTTCATACATGTATTTTTTTATTATTTCAAAGTTTAATTTAGAAATAAACCATAAAAATAGCATGGGTCTAATGGTCCATTTAGACCTGGGACATTTAGATCAATGTTAGATTAGGTCATATATTTGAATTAATAAAGAGAAATAAATAAGAAGCATGGTAGCACATTGCTTTGTGTTTCACTGAGATAAAACTGACAGAGGGCCTACATGTAATGTCTTTGTTTCTTGACGTAACTAATTCTCCTATATTTGTGTTAATTACAGCTAACATTACGTGCATAATAGAATCTGTTCTTGTTGCTGTTGCAGTCTGCAGGTGACAATTATTGTCATAAATCCAAGGTTTACTTTGTTCTACATAAGTAGCCTTTAAAAGCAAGGTCTGAATTGAAAGCGTGTTTCTGTGAATTGCATGCATGTTTCCTAGCTGAGTAAGTAACATGTGCTTGGAAATGTCAATTTGCAGCATCCCTGGCTCAGCAGTCTGTGCCTATGACATGGAAGATGTTGCTAACGCCTTTACTGGAAGATTCAAAGAGCAGAAGTCCCCAGACTCCACTTGGACACCAGTCCCTGAAGAGAAAGTACCCAAACCAAGGTGAACATGACATTTGTCAGCGTTTGCAAACACAAAAAAATGAAGAAGCAAAAATAACAATCAAGGAAATACAGATGAAAAATTGGGCTTAAAGTCATAAGACAAACTATTTTTTCATACAGCTTACTCTGTCTAATTGCGTTGTCTTTGTTGTGGCTTCTGTTGGATTAGGTGCATGTATTTAACAAAAAGTTTCCCAGAAAATTACTTCTTCCAGTTGACAAAAACTGTTATTAGCATTTAATTTTCCAACCACTGTAATGGATCCTTTGTCTTGAATATTGTATTGCAAGCGTCTGAGTTATGCATTTAAAACATCAAAGTGTCTCCATTGTGTACTTTTTTTCCCAACTGGTGGTGGGCCAAGTATTGTTCCCATCTGATCTGTATTCAGTTCAGTGAAATCTAGCTAATGACAAAGAAATGCACCCAGAGTATGTCCAGTAAATGGTTTCATCGGATGCATTTTGCAATGTTTAGCTTTTTCAGTCGGCCTATTGGTATGCGTGTTCATAAGCTCCCATGTTTACTAAGCAGTTCATTTAGAGTACTGTCTGTTTTCACTGCTTTTTCTTCCTCACAATCACCCTCTTTGTCCTTCCTCGACAGGCCTGGTTGTTGTGCCGGATCAGCATCGCTAGAAAAGTACAAATCTTCCAATGAATTCCCAGATGACACCTTGAACTTCATTAAAATGCATCCCTTAATGGATGAGTCGGTATCTTCCATTGCAAACAGACCATGGTTCCTAAAGACAATGGTCAGGTGAGTACTCAAGCCTGTATTGTGGATTAGGGTTACAAAGTGCCTCGTTACAGTGTGAGCTATGGTAGTTGTAGCCTTTCAGTGTTCACTTACAAATTAGCCAGCTTTTAGCCAAATTGTATCATTTGATTGCTGTGCATCTCAAGATGGCAGCTGATTGCTTGGATATTTTACACAGGATTTTCAGGTATTAAAAGGATTTGGATGGACTGTAAAGTGTCCTCAGCCCTGTATAATTAATTTGGAGTCCTTTTGCATTTTCATGGAGATTTCCTGCTTGGCGATTCTGCCTTCTTACCTTCCTTGTTTGGTCTACTTTGTAGTTTTGTTTCAATAAAATTTTGAAAATTTCTTTAGGCTCCTGGCAAAAGGAGAACACTTTAGACATTTATTACTAAGACAAAATATACAGCACAGGGCTCCCGAATGGCTCATCCAGTAAGTGCAGGATGCGCCCTATAGCCTGGACGTTACTGATTTGAGTCTGGGCTATTCCACAGCCGACCATGGATGGGAGTTCCCAGGAGGCAGCGCTCAATTGGCTGAGAGTCACCGGGGAGGGAGGGGGCTAGGTCGGCAAGGGTGTACTCGGCTCATCACGCACGAGAAACCCATGTGGTCTGACAGGGTGCCTGCGGGCTTGCCTGTTAGCTGCCCGGGAGCTGCGTTGTCCTCCGACGTTGTAGCTCCTTGTTGGCTTCATGGTGAGTCTGCAGTGTGTAAAGAAGTGATCGGCTGACGGCACATGCTTTGGAGGACAGTGTGTGTTCGTCTTCGTCCTCCCGAGTCAGGGGTGATAATAATTGGGCATTTCAAATTGGGAGAAAATAACAGAAATAATTGGCAACGACTAAATTAAAAAAAAGAAATAAATATACAGCACAAGGTGTAATTGAAGTAATGAGTAAAATTCTATACAAATAATTGACAAATGAGATTTTAATTAATCATGTTTTTTTTTTTTTTACTATATGTAGATATCGGTTAACCCGGATTGCTGTAGATACTGCTGCTGGACCTTATCAGAATTACACTGTTGTTTTCCTTGGATCCGAGAAAGGCATTATTTTAAAATTCCTGGCCAAAATGAGCAGCGGTTTCCTAAATGACAGCCTATTCCTGGAGGAGCTGAATGTCTACAACCCAGAGAAGTGTGTATCTCATTAGGTCCCTGACGAAAGCCTTCCAAGCAGATTACTTCTCTGTCATTTAAATTGTTTTATTAAGTTTCATTGCATATAGTGGTTAACAAATTAGAGAGTTCTATTGGAACCACTCTACCGAGTTCCTTTTTTCCACAAATACCATGCATGTGGATAATGGATTGTCACTGTTAACGGTTTCCTTTGCATTTAACTTTTCTCAGCCGAAGAAAACTCAAACATAGGGAATCAAATACATTCTAAATGTACCAGAGATTTTCTAACGGTAGTGCATGTTAATGGATGTGCCGATCCTTTTTTTTTTTACAAACAGTAACATTGGCTTTCATCCAAATGACTTTGTGGTTAGCATAGGTGACTTTGGATTAGGGGGTTGTTTGGTTTGATTGCTGACAGTATTACACAGACTACAAAAGCCTTAAATGAGAACTGTGATGCAGGCTGTCTGCCTTACAGTATGTTGAATATGAGCAAATCCTACTTGGCTCAAGAAACAAGAGTTAGCCTCTCAGTCATGGATACTAAGTGTACGGTTATTACTCTAGGGCCCCCTGCTGCCAAGCATAAACAGAGAGAAACTAGGAATGCTGTGCAGCTGAAGAGTAGGCATGTCTGACCTCTTCTTTATTATGAACCTAGGCCATTTTCAACAGTGTCGCTTACCATGCATATGTATCCTTGTTTATATCAGATGCAGCATTGATGGTGTGGAGGACAAGAGGATTGTTGGTATGCAGCTGGACAAGAAGGGCAGTTCTCTTTTTGTGGCTTTTTCCTCCTGTGTCATGAAAGTACCACTCTCAAGATGTGAGTGGCATGGCAAATGCAAAAAGTAAGTCAATTAGCAAATTACTCATAACAGCTAACACAATAATTCTAAAAAGAGCTGAGTCGATGTAATCATTGATTGTGAACTGAATTTACAAGAAGACAAACTCAAAGTTTATTCCAGGCTAAGAGGCTGAGGGCAATAAAAGCATAATGTTGAAATAATGCAAACTAACTGATAAATCTCTATAGGTCGTTTTAATGGTTATTGTATATATATATATGTATCTCCTCATAAAGGACTTGTATTGCATCACGTGACCCTTACTGTGGATGGGTGAAAGAAGGAGCGTGCACAGAAGTCTTACCTGACACCAAGTAAGCCACTGCTAAAATCTATTATATTTACTTTTCTGAATTCATTATTGTTCTCGTCTGAGGATTACCAGTTTGGTTTGAATTTGTCTGTATTCCAGGGTTATGTCTTGTGCAATAAAAAAAAATGCAGCATGTTTTCCCTTCCTGTTTTTCAAAAGACAAAAGTTACAGGAAATGAGTTGAAATATCATGGAAGTTATTGTGTGCACTGGTGAAGAAGGAAGTGCAAACACACCCCAAATATCAATGTATAGGTTTACTGTATCTAGTGCAGGAAATAGGTAGACAGCTCCAGGAAGTACTTCCCCATAGCACAACTGAGGACAGTTTACATTTAGTCCCAAAGGCAAACACAGACACAGAAGCAATACAAATAAAATTGCTTGCTACTTTTTAAGTGCATTTTTGATGCTGTCCTGAATGTTCTGCAATTTAAGCTATTTTTTAAGGTCTAGTAGGTCCCTACTTATAGTGTGTTTTGACAGGTGGGTGGACAGAGGCATTAGGAGGTGAAGTGACCCATAGGTTACAACACTATTAAGGGGCTGAGCTGGGATTAGAGAAACAGGATATCTTGGCTCTTAGTCCTTGGCAGTAGGCACACAGCCACAAGTACTTAAACGTTTAAAAACAAACACACGCACACATACAAATCAATAAACTAAACTAGGGATGTGTAGTATTTTAAATGCAGCAAAGACCACCTTTGCAAAGTATTCATTCAGCCATTTTACATTCTCCAGGGTATTGCTGCACCATCTGGAAGTAGCTTGTATTTGGCCTCTTGCCCATTTCAGTAGCATGTTATGGCCCACTTATCAGCAGAGCTACACCCCCTTCAAACCTTATTTGAACATCACAACCATATATCTTAAATTGTTCATAATGACTAACCTTGAAAATATGCCTTTGGTTCTCCGTTCACTCTACAGCTCCCTTTCCTCAAAGACTAGTTTTCTCTCTCTCTCTCTCTCTCTCTCTCTCTCTCTCTCTCTCTCTCTCTCTCTCAAAAGATAGATAGATAGATATATAGATAGATAGATAGATAGATACACACACACACATTGGTTGAATGAGGCATAACATTCAAATTTGTCAAAAAGTCTTCCCAAACTTCATTACTGGAAGCACCACGTATAGCTGTTCTGATTTATTAAACAGTGAGTGGTAGGCTTTGACTTTATGAAGAAATACATTGCATTCTTTCAGGTCTTGCCATCTTTATCTGATTAGGTATTCCTTTATGCTGAAAGTTGAGATGCTCACCATGATGTCTTTTTTCATTATGTAGATTGGCATTTGAGCAGGACATTGAGCTGGGCAACACAGATGGGCTGGGCGACTGCCAAAGTAAGCAAATCTTCTTCCCTTTGTTTATCTTGGGCCAAAGAGCCTTTTTTTTTGTGACTCACAACAGCAGAGTTATTTTAACAGCTTTCTGTTTGGAGTAAGAGTGAAGACAAACAGTAAGAGAAAGCAAGCGCAACAATAGCAAGAAAAGAAAGTGTCAACTTTATATTGTTATATCATAACCGGACCTAAAAAAAAAGACTGAGTATTTTACAGTTGTCTGTGTAATTATAGTTATATTTATATAGTACGGCTACATGAAAATTGACCATTTAGGCTGTAACTAGACAGTAAATAAAGCTATATGTGAATGCTATCCAGAAAAGATTGATTAAATTTGCAGCAGTGTGAACTAATTTTGTCTTCATGTATTTATTGTTATTTTTTTCAGATTCATTTGTGGCGCTCAATGGTAAGCCTGCATGTTATATCTCTTATTAGTTAACTAGAAAAATGAAGTATTTCAGCACTAGCAGCTGGCATACAAAAATAAAACCTATTTCCATATAAACAATATTGCCTTCCTCCTTTCTTATATTGAAGTCCGCGTTTGTTTTCTTCTTAGACATTCCAACCAGTCCACATGATAATGAAAAGTCTCGAGACACTGTGAGGCATGGTCAGTTTTCTATTTGTTCACTTTATCTTCTGTTTTAGCTCCTAGAAACCCACCCTCATGACCTATTACCAATTCAAATATTGAACATTTTTCCAGCTGCCTTACGCCTCCCTTTCTATCCTGTTTTGCATTCAGCTATCCTCCTGTAGCATTGATTCTGTCATGGCATTTAATAGTCTAATTAGGTTGCTATAGCTGTTAATAGGTTAGAGCTTGGTGCTTCAGGGCCTCTTGGGCCTTGCTGACTTGTGCATGTGAGAGCAACAATCATGGCTAATTTGAGTAGCTGCCCTTGTAGAAAGCTAAACATAGGCTTGCTTTCTCAGCAGTCTAGAAATAATAAATCAAGCTACAATACATAATGTGCTAATCAAGACAAAAATAACAAAGCTTGGTTGACAAATTTTGTCTGCTTTGCCTTTTGACTAATGGAGTTGTGTTATTGTATTATCTTATGATGTCATCTTTTCACTTTTGGGAAATGATGGAACTTAACACCCTGTACTGGGCTTGTCTTATGAAGAATGGTTAATCTGGTGCAAACAATACATTTGAGTTTGGAGTTCTGCTGGTAATAAGTCTCTTACATATATACAGAGTTTGTTAAATAACTGGTTAGAAATCTGTTAAGATGATCTGGAAATGTGAAAGCCATTAAATGTGAAAGTAGAAACTGCATTTTTTTTCCCAGCTTCTGTACCCCCATTGTTACTATTTGATGTTTATTCAGGGAATTCTTAAAACTGGCATTCTTAGTCCTATGAGATTCAGTCTGTGTATTGGGGTAGGAGGTGAAGCAATTAACTGGGCAGGGAAAGTGGACAGGCTCCCCAGTGTTCTGCTTGTTATTTATAAACCTTTCATTTTCTTAGATACGTGGACAAATTCGCATCTGGTTTGTGGGTATTAAAGAACTGTATGTCTGAACAAACACCATGTCAGGGTATTGGTACAGTAGAGGCCAGGTTATCTGTAGGCAGGATTTAAACTTGACACCTTCTGCCGAGTGTGCTACCAACACCTTTTGTTAAGGCTGAAGAGCCCCAATGACATCTGCTCGCTCTGTAGTTTATTTTTTCAGAGCTTCATTGATTTTTCTCATTTCTGTAATTACCTGCTGTGCTTTCATTTTCAATTCAGTGAACACCACATCACTTTACTAGATTGAAAACTATTCTAGACACCTTTATGTCTTGGAACAGCATATCTGGTTATCAATCTTGCTTGCCAGTTTGCAATGAACCAATACATCTCAAAATAAAAACACTGGAAGAATTACAGGTCATCCAGCACCATCTCTGCTCTTACGTTTCAGTGATTTGCTACGCATTTTAATGTTGCCTAATACTGAATGCTTCAAAGTTTGTAATCACCTGCTTGTTAGTAAATTAACTGTGTCTATGGCATTTTTATGTGGATGTTTCTGGTGAAAGTAAACAGTCCTTATTTTGATGACTTTTCTCAGCATTTTCAGAAAATACATAAATAAATTAAACAGCGGATTAAAAAACAACAATTTATAAAAAAAATATCTGGGACATTCAATGTGGTTTTTGTTTTAGAAAGAGGCTTTTGATAATAAATTCTTTCTCTTTTTTTTACAGTATTGTACAAATTACTATTGTATGCTTTACTAAAAAATAACTATTGGATTTTTCTTCATGAAATGTGGAACATGTTTTCAGGTTTTACAGCTGAAGTGGTGTAGTCCCAAAATAAGAATTAGATTTGCTCAATCCCAAACTAGAGAAAAGAAGGGATTACATTAGAATGATTTAAGTACAAACCGATTTGACATTCTGTCATTAATTACCAACATTTTATCTGTGCATCTTTTTTTTCTGCATCATTAATATTTCTTTTTTTGCCACAAGGCAATGTCAGCAACCATTTTGTTTGTTACAGAAATTAAGCCTTAGTTTTCAGTATTCATGTCAGCATCTAGAGACTCCTCTTCCTGTCAGGGCTGATAATGAATAATGTATAGGCTTGTCACACTAATATTTCAACCTTCAGTACGTCGCTAAATAAATCATTTTAATGGTTACATGTTGCAGTCTGGAGATCTGGCATGCTTAATAGAAGGAGAGCTGGCTTCAAAGACCCTTTTCACAGGAATGGCTTGTTACAATTTGTTTCTTGTAAAACCTTGGCTTGATCTATGGTTCAGACTATCTGATGGTGCTTTACAGTGGTTCACGTTCCTTTTTTCAATGAAAGGCTTCATTTCAGAGGTTTAGTTTCTAGCAAATGACCTGGTGGCAAAGTAGATGTTTGCTCACCCTTTTTCAAATGGAAAAACTGACTTTGTATTTTAGGATGGTAACCTGCAGAACCATGAAATGATATACTCTGCTGTTTTACATATGTAGCAGGTGGGACATTTGAGCCTCTAGCCAGAGGTTACATATATTAGAAGCGTTATATTATAAATAAACATAGTTGGTGTATTAGAAAAGGGTAGTGGTAGTGAAATTTGGAAATAACATTGATTTGGAAAGAATGGCAGCATGGTAAAAAAGGGTGAAAGGACTACAAATATGAAACAAACTCCCTGAAAAAAAAAAAAAATTATCAACATATATTTTTATGGTATTTAGGGAAATACGTTTTGTCTAGATATTGATTTTTACATTTTGCTTTTTCTATTTAGTACGGTGGGGTTTATTATTCGTATTATCCACTTTGTTTCAGTCCCTGACTGCCCGAACAGATGCATCACCTACTGTATTGGCTTCCGTTTTCACAGTATTAACAACTGTCAATTTCCAATGCATGAGATGGCACAGCTTCTTGCAATTTTTTTTTTAAAGGATTTGTAGATCATAAATTGGAAAAAACAAACAGACCAGAAAATAGCATTGAAATCATGTCATTAAAAAAAAAGCCCAAAAGAAGATCCGGGGTTCCTTACCCTCAGTGATGAGGTCAGCAGTTGTCCTCTCACATTAGATAGAACAACAATTTGAGATGTTGAGTCAGGGAAGCTCCTGCACATGTAGAGTCACACTGGCAGGGCAGCTACAGTGAATAAACTCACAGAAGTTTAATTTGCCCTTTTACCTGTTATATGTGAGATATAAGTGTAGTTAGATGTGATATTTCGAGATATCTTCGATAGTTCCACTCTTAAGTGCAATGCAGCTTCAGAACGTCTTGCATTTCAAACTGGGAACATTGATCGACTATATCTACAGATAGAGACGTTATCCGAATGTAACACAGCTGTTTCAGATAAGAGCTTCCAGTAAATTGGTGATTGTACATCACAAAATCAAATGATGTATTTTTTTGATTCACCTAAATGTGAAAAGGTTTTAAACAGAAAATAACCTCTGTTGTGTTTCTGGTGCTAACAGGCCAATCAAGCTCCCCTTTTCTCACCACCTCCCGTTCTCCAATCAGAGAAGGACACAGCGACCGTGGGCGCATGTTTGATCAGAAAGATCCAATGGTCTCCTCTGATAAGAAAAACCCATACATGGCAGTCCCATCCCATAATCACCAGGATACAAATGGTAAGGCCTTGGAACCAATTTTATATTTTCCTGTGGTGGGAAAACAGAATTATAGTGTAGCTGCTTCCAGCTGGATCAGATATGAGTAACAAGTCTTTTTTTGTTGAAAAATGTTTTGCTTGTAAACACAAAGCATTGAACCTAAACTTCAGCCCCATCCAGCGAGAGTCTGTGGTAACTTGGATTGGCCTCCCATTGATTTGAGATATCACCTGACAATAGGTTTATATAGACACCCTAGTAAATGTAATAGTTTAGCCTTTTTGTAGTTTAATCAAATTAATGAAAAAAAGAGGAAATAAAATAAGAAGAATAAAAAGGGACTGACTGGTGCACCATTTCAGTTAACAGTGTTGGTGATGACAGTGCCCTTGTGTCACATAAATTAAAATGATCCTTTGCAAACTCATCTCTCTAAATAGCGGTGAGGTAAGACGATTCTTAAAAGCTCTCTACTGATGAAAGCATATAAGTGACGTCCTTTTTGTCCTGAGCTTGATCAGTTTCACTTTGATTCACAGAGTGATGTGCTGGGCGTCGGTCGATTGCAGTCTCCTCAGGCCGCATGAGCCACACAGTGTTCTTATTAGCACTTAACAGGGTCAGCTTAATCTCCTAGACTCTGTAGGCATAATAATTATTGTTGACAAAGCTGGAAGCAGTGTACCTACAGGCAGAAAACAATGGTGGCAGAGGTGACTGCATGGATGTATAACATTACTGTGCTGTGCTGCTCCCCCCTTTGCCATTGCCTGTATACATCTAAATACTTTGTTTAAAACACATTATAATGATTTACATGTGGGTGAAGGCACCGGGGTGTTCTGCTGAACATGCTTGATTTAAGCTTACACTTATTTTGCTGTTTTTGTGGTAACTTAAGCTTTTTCAGTTTTGGCTCATACTTTGATTTGATTTTAATTAGCATTTGATGGATTTAAAAGCATTATTTTCACTCGTTTTGCTAAATGCTTGCATGGTGTTTTTATTGCTTCTGCTTTCTGGTCTCTTGTTCTTGCTTTATTTCAGCTCTGTATTATCATCGTCACTGACATATTGGCTCTTCATTCTGTGTGGATACTATTGCCTTGATAATGCCACTTCTGTTATGTGCTGCCTTTTCAATGAACTTTCATCTCCTAGAAAGTATCCTCAAGGGTGTTTCTTTGGAGATGCTGGTTTGTGTAGAGGTGACATTTGTGCATTACAAGCTTTGGAGGCAAAATATACTCTGAAAACGTAGACAGTTTCTCAATACTGGATAAGATTGCCCGAATCAAATATACTGTACACCAATTAGATACAGTGCCTTGATAACCCAAATCTATTGTAAACCAAATTTATAACAACTGTCTTGAGGGACTATGTAAAATAATTTCTAGAGTGGTTACTCCAGT
This sequence comes from Polyodon spathula, assembly GCF_017654505.1. Classification (NCBI taxonomy): domain Eukaryota; kingdom Metazoa; phylum Chordata; class Actinopteri; order Acipenseriformes; family Polyodontidae; genus Polyodon; species Polyodon spathula. Next base: position 85,524,193 of record NC_054535.1, read on the forward strand.
TTTTTGTGGTCAGGTGTCTAAATATGAAATCCCCCATCAGAAAAGGCAGTAGTTTACAAGCCGTGTTTCTCAGAAAGGCTGAGGATTGAACAGCCGTAGAGACACATTCTCACTCACTTAAATTGTGACTCTTCCAAGCTAGGGAAGCAGGCTATGTTTTAGAGCCTCCCTCCAGTGCTGTCAGTCCAATCCTTTAAAAAAAATGCCTTCATTATAATGTGTTATTTATTAAACTGTTCAACAACAACAAAGTTGTAGGGCTGTTTTCAGAGTACATTTGAACTATTTATGTATTTGTGTTTTACTAACTGTGTGTGTGTGGGTCCTGCTTTTGTATAGAGAGTTCCAATCACCTTCTGTATCTAACCCTACCATCTGCTGCCATTGTACCTAGTCCCCCTTCCACAGGGCATTTTATCTTTAAAGATGGAATGTTCCAAGGCTTTACCTTATGTAGTGCAACTGTGTTACTAACTGAATTGTTAGAGAATCTGTAGTGGCTTAACACAATTTCTGTATTTGTTTTCTTCCCTCCTCCCTGACTCGCTCTCCCCGTTGCCATTCTTGTGTACAAACTCCTATCTTTGTAGTTCTTAGAGTCATTAGAAAAAGCAAGAACAGACTTCCCTTTCTTTATCTCTCAGATAATAGATGTCTGGAGCCTTCACAGTCTATGCTTTAATTACGATGTTGATAAATTTAAACACTGGCAAAAGTTTAGCTTGGTGAGTTCACCATATGTTTGAGTTTTTCAAATTTGTTTTAAGAATTAATGCTTTTTGTTTTGTTTTTGGCAATATCAACTTCACAGTCTAACTATAATGAACTCATTACTCTGTTTCTTGAACAATGCAAATAAGCTATTTGTTCATGGATAATTAAAAGGAGTATAAAGAGCCCAGCAGCTAGCAGATGAGTACAGCTGAATAAACTGATTTTATCTGTGCAGTCAGATTTCAGGCTGATCAGATGCAAGTTCTTGTCTGGTCATCTTTTATTTGCAGAGGTTTTCAGTACCTATTGGAAATTAGTTCAGCTCTGCGAGGTATGTGACATAATTACTTACTCGTGTACAATTAAATTGGCATAAATTGCAGTGTTAAATTGGGCTGGATCCAAGAATGAACCCAGGAGAAGTAATTGCAATGTAGTCTTTGTCAGGATCCTTCCTGCAGCATCATGACCATACATTGGCTCCTTTATCTTGAACAGGGTACAGGCTTGCAGTTTTTTTCCATCCTTGTTCACACTTGATTACTGAGTCATTACTAATGTAGACCATGAAGCTCACCAAAGGAAGGTTATCTAAGGATGGTGTTGTACTAAGAAACCACATTCAATCCACACTATGGTTCTTGGGGGAAAAACAATACATATTCTAAATTAAACTAAATCAAGCAAAAGACTGTAAAGTAGTGATGCAGAGTGGGGGCAATCTCTACTCAAGGATTATTGCCCTTAACAATTACAAAGTTTGAAATTATGTCAGTGAGCAAATAAGTATGGCAGAAGCACTAAGACATTTTATTAAAAGTACCAGTGGCACAACTCTAAAATTGAGTGCAGCAATGAAAGAGGACGAAAAGAAGCTACTTGGCCTTTAGTAATGATATACCTGAAATGTATTTTTCACATAAATCATGCTTATTAAGAACCAGAACGATTCAGTTTTGGTTAAAATGAAACTGCATACCACTTGAAAAGAAATTGACAATTTGTGTAAGTACTCTGCCAGGCAGAATAACAATAGATAAAATATTGCACCTTGTCAGCATAAGTGCTGAACACATACAAGGGGTGGGATGAACATCACTAATGGTAGCATTGACACAGCACAACAGATCTCCCAACCCATAAAAACACCCATTTATATTGGTGCAGATATAGTAGTATGGTCTTTGAATTAAACTTTTCGACAAGTGGTTTTGATGAGGTGCCACATAGCTAGTAGATAAACAACAACAACTGGAATACATACAGCGCTCCCCATTCATAAGGCATTGTACAATGACTAAAACATGATCTGGGGTTTTTTTTTTTTTTTATTACCCAAAAAAGATTGTAGTTTTCATGGCGGTTACCCAGTTCTGGATTTTCTGTCCGTGCCGACCTCTAATATAAAATATATATATCTATATATATTATATATATATATATATATTAATATATGAATATATATATATCTATATATAATTATATATTATATATATAATATATTATATATATATAACGATATTGATCAATTAATTGCAAGTAAATTAATTGGCAGTTGGAAATTTGTTTTGTTGCAGAGAAGCTGTTAGAATAGAAGTGGTGATTATTATTTTTTATTATTTTGTCTAATTGAATCAGTATGTTTAACATGGGTGCACATTGGCAGACTTGTTTGACAGGAAGCAGAATCCCAAATTAGTAGTTCTTGTGAAAAAAAACCTATTCATCTTAACTTTTGCAACTTTATGCTTGTTTTCATAAGTGCAGTTGCTTATGTTAATAACGTTACCATCTGGGCTAAATTAACAAGGAAAGCTGTGGAATTCTTATTACCGCTAATGTGGTTGCCAGGGTGTGGTCCAAGAAACAATAGTTCCACTGTAAAATCTGGTTCAGTGCAGCTTTGTGGTGGAGCTACTCAGCACCATAGAATATGTTGATTCTCAAAGGATTTTTGTTTCTGCCACTGCCTGTGTCGGCCCCAGTGTTAATATTCATCAAATCAAACAGGATTTTTCTTCCTTTTGGAAAAGCATCTAGTTTATATTTATTTATTATAATTTAGTCAATGCCAGATGTGTGTGTTATGTGCTAAAATACTGTGCCATGTAACTGGTAACATGCAAACAAGAAAGAAAACTGTTATGCCTTTTTATGTGCTGTCAGAATTATAATTTTTTTCTAAAGAGTACTGTTGCTAGGGGAGGGAGTACAAGAAATATGTTGTTTTTATCTGCAATCAGCATCATCTCTGTATACATTCTCCCTCTCTTCCTATTCGGTGGGCTGCAGTGATGGAGTGTCGGTATAGGACCCTGCAATTTGGCCCTTAGTGAGAATATGACATATTTAGCCAATTAGTGGAATTTCTCAAACATATGACTCCCCCCCAGCATAGATCTTTTTAAGTACTGAGAATGCCAGTTAGGCCTTTTGAAATTGGTTTGACCACATGTGTCATGTGTCTGCTGGCATGTGCTTCTGTGGTGGAGTATATTGCATTTGGAAAAGCACATGGCCAATTTTAATACAATGCCAAGTTAAACACATATCAACTGCTGCTTTACTTTCCTCGAGATAGGCTAGAATTATTTTTTGAAACAACTCAATTAAACTTCATTTACATTTTTCCTATTATATGTCCTGTATCAATTAGTGAGGGGGGGGGGGGGGGGTTGTATAGTAACTTGAAATGCTGATGACTGCAATATGAAAAGCAAGCAAGGCGATCTCCATTTTTACATTATTCATTTGGCAGGGTGTGCCTGGCAATAGGGTTCTGTGCATTGTGGAGGCTGTAGTTCTTTAGCAGAGGCCCATATATGTATACGAGTACTTTCAAAGCAAATGTGGAAAGAAAAACACAAGTACATCCATTTGTGAGAAACAAAGCTGGGTTATTTAATAATGGGTTAAATAATAATGAATGAGTAGTGTCATTAAGTCAGTACGTGATTGCAACGTCATGAAAATACTGATCAATTTTAGTTTTGGTTTGTGGATTTTCTCAAAAAAAAAAGTAATTTTTTTTAATTTAAGCTGGAACATTTACACATGTAAAGCTGTAAACATATAAATCATAGTCTAGGGCTTTGCTCTTTTTATTGTTAGTTTATATATAATGTAAATAATGCGCAACATGGAACAAGAGTGATTTTGCGCCTATTTAAAACTAATGGTGAGAAAGGGCTCTGATTTTGAGTAATTCTTCAAAAACCTCAAAGTTCTGCATTTTATTTTCTCACCCACCACCAATTAATCATTTCAGTAATTATCCATCAAACTCCTTTTTAAGTCGTAGTGATGCACAACAAAACACATTTTCAAACTGTTTGGGAGGTAACGCTGGGACAAAACTGCCATTTTTGTTGTAAAACAATGGCTTTTGATTCAGTGTTTTTTAATGTGGTACTTTAAACTTAATGACCTTGTATGAAGCGTCTTGCGTAATCTTCTTTGATGTCTCCATAGAGGCATAGACAAATTGAACTGTAATAGTGGCCCTGGGTAAGGGGGTTGTTAAGTGCTTGAAAATATAGAGCGGCCTGTGTAACACATAAAGAACAGCATTTTAGGATTCACTGACACAATGTGCAGGGGTCTAGCGGAGGCGCCTTTGGTTGGCCGAGTGGTGGGTTTAATCCTAGGTCAATTCTGAAAAAAATATATATTTTAAAAAGAAATGGAGGCACTGTGGGTGCCTTTTGTCTTGGGTACAGAATATTCCACAAGGACTTGGTAGCACCTGCTGGAGAGTAACAGTACCCACCCATTAAATACACTGAAGCCACAGGCACAAGAATGACTAAAAAAAATGTCTGGGCATGTTTTTAAAGTTTTCCAATTAAACTGTTGCGATGATTTTAGAAAAAAAAGCT